>NW_010561142.1:0-6937 GCF_000687285.1 Phaethon lepturus | reverse complement strand
CAGTGTGTCCAGGAGTAGGTAAGAATTTAAACGAAGACTGTTGACAAATTATTTCCTGCCATACCCGGTGAGGGCTGTCAGCGACTCACAGAAAAACGGCTACGGAGATGGTGTCGGTGCTGTAACTGCAGCCCAGCGCGGGGGCTCGCTGCAGCACCTGTCAGGTGTGCCTCAGCACCGAAGGAATACATGTCTTTGTTGTACTCCTTTTCCTAGATCAGAAGCGAGACGCTTGATTAAGTTCTCTTGAAGAGGCATGGCATACCTGGCAGTTAATACAGGCGTTTAAGGTAATATGTATATACCTTTTTTTTTCTGATTTGAAATGCTCATGGGCTTACGTAAAAGAAATGGTATGATATTCTGACTTCTTGTTAGTTTGTTCCGAGAGCAGGACTCTCACATGTTTTTGAATAAGACATTCAAAGAAGTGCCACACGTGCAGAAATTACTAAAAGACATGATTCTTCAAAGTTCTGATGAGACTAGGTTTTTTAATTGAGTAGATCAACTTTGAAAGAACTAAAGAGTAGAGGAAAATGTGACAGTACCAATTTAATTACAGATTTTGAGGAGAATTAGGCTTTATGATGTACTGTCATGGATGCTGTAATTGTAATTCAGGTGCGTGTATCAGTGAAGACCTCTTTCAGACACTTTTAAAAAAAATTTATTTTACATTGATGCAAATATTTCCTTTCAGGGTGAAACTTTATGGATGTGGCCTCAGATACATGGAATTTTTTCCCCTCTGGAAAATTTGGGAAAAAAATGGCTCCAGCTGAATTCTGTCCTGAGTGGTAAAACTCCACAGGTCGATTGCAGGCTCACGATGTGGACAAAATGGCTGGAAAAAGGGACAGATTTACCTGTTTATCATGGTGGAATGCGGTATGAAAAACATTTGTGCTTGACTCTGCAGTCATATGTTTGTTGTTTTCATTATGAATTATGTGAACGCATACACAGAGCAGAGCCTAATTTTGCTGTTGGGTATACCTTCCACAGAAATGGAAGTTTTTTCATTGTGAAGCATCAGAGACAAGCAGGAGTCTCTTCAGAGCAGTTCATGTGTATCGGTTTATACAGGGCTATATATATTTGCATGTTTTACTTATTGACAAAAGGGCAAGTTAAAACTTTAAATAGCTACAAAGAACACTGAATTTATAGTGAAGCAAGATTCTCCATGGCAAAATGCTGCTGCTGAATCTACTGATTGGGGCAAAAAACTGCTGGAGAGAGCATGTGTGAGAACACTGGAGTAAGGTAATGCTGTAATGGAACAGAGCGTATGAAAAAAACAGTGTTTCAGAGAAGTCAAAGAAAATACATGGTCGTAAGTGGGGTCTATTCAGTCCCATTTTCTTCTTAAATTATTTCCATTATAATATTTTCATCTTCTTCTTTATAATTGAAAACTAGAGATTTTAAGAGTTGCTGTCCCTCACAATTAGTGAAGAAAGTTGGAGCTTTTGTACAAACATGCATAAAACCCCTCTAATGATTCCAAACTTTTTTGTATTTCTTTTTATGCTCAGCATTCTTGCAGGGACTCATTCCTTCTTACAGCTGGGCAAGAAAAGACCTGCCTGGCAATTTGAGCAGAAATTTGTAATGAGGAAGGAGGGAGGAGAGGGGGAAAAAGGAAGAATGCGGGCACTGCAAGAAGCAGTGTAGATGACTCAATATATGGCACGCTTCTGAGTCAGTTTGGTGAAGTAAGACACAGCAGCCGGAAGTGTCATCTTTGGCTATTGTAGAAATTGGTGATCAGCTAAAGATTTTTCACAACAGGATGGGGTTCTCCTGATCATCCTTCAGTTTGAATAATTGCATTTGTCCTATCACAATGCTGTAAAAACTGTGGTAGGCTGAACAGAAAAAAAGCACTAGGGCAGGCAAAGTTTAGGAGCAACTTGTTGGAGGCATGTAACTAATGGATCCTTCTGCAAACACGTTAGGGATAAGAAGCCTACCAGAGAGTCCTGAGAGCCAATAGATAATTTGGGTATAAAAAAAAAAAACCCCTATGGGAGAGTCTGTGGGAAGATACGAACATAGCAAGGGAAAAAACAAAAACAGGAATTTTTTGCATTTGTGTTCATCTTGGTAGAGCATGAATTTCCGTGCCAGTACATTTTCATATGGCTAATCTTCCGTGGAAGGATCTGTCTCAAATTGAAAAGTCAGTAAAAAGCAGCTACAGAACAAAATGGTCAGTAACAAAGCACCACAGCTGGCTGATACTCACTTTTGTGTTCTCTTGTTGTAAATGTCTCATTAAAGCAGCTTTAGGACCAAAAGATCAGAAAGCAGTAAATGTTTTTTTATCCTCCCCAAGTGATCAAAAGAGAGCCAGGGAAGTAAAGCATGGTGAGTCTGGTATATGTAGCAGTCAGCTGGGTAGAAACTCCTTTAAAGGATGGAACCAGTGGAAATGAAGATGGATTTTGTGGGGAAGGAGTCGACAGTAGCTTTTGTAAAAGGAAGTCATGGCTCACAAATACTAAAATTATGTTAATATTATAAACATGTACGTGAACACATTGGATACAGGAGACATGGTTGATACAATCTGCCTTAGTTTTCAAAAGGCATTCAACAGAGGCTGTCAGTGAAGCCAGGCTGCCATAAATATGTATTCTGACATGTATAAAGAAGCATAGGTAAAATGCTTAAAAACCTTTACCTAGGTAAAAGGTAAATGCTCAGTTTTTCAAGTGGAGGTAGATCTAGTGGAGTCCCAAACAATTGTCTTCTGCTCAGCATATATTTTTAATGATCTGAGCGAAGTAAAACTATTGCAGTGGCAGAATTTGCCAGCAATACAAAGCTATTCAGGCTAGAACACAGAGGTGTTAATTGCAAAAAGTGGAGGAAGGGTGTCATGATAGTGAATGAATGGGTAATAATAGCAGAAGAAATTTGTTGTAGATAAATGTAAAGAAAATTTTAAATGAAGACATATGAAATCCTAACATCATGTGCTCAGTGGCTGACTGGGTTTGGCTGTTCTTTAACACTCAGTGCTGAGGTCTTGTGATTTTACTACATAGGCCCATGGAAATACCAGGTCAATATTTAGTGATATGCAAAGAACAAATAGATTGTTAGAAATTATTATGAAATTATTAGGAAAAAACCCAGAACAAATAATTGTTTTAGTTTATAAATCCATAGTGCACCTACGTTTTGAAGACTGTATGCAAGTTCTGTTCTCCCCTTGCCATCTCAGACGAGCTGTAACATAACTGGAGGAGGCACAGAAGAGGGTAGAAAAGATGGTAAGAAGTACGAAATCAGATTCCATCTAAGAGACAATTAGAGAGACTAAGACTCTGGCTAGGGAAAGCAAGAACTGGTGAGAAGTATGCTAGAGATGTCACAAAGATAGAGTGCTTGACAAGCTGAATAGGAAATGTTCGCTCATGTTTTTTTTTTCTTCTTGTATAATAATTAGGAGCTGTCAGGTGAAACAAGCAGATAACAGGCACAAAAAAAGCCAAAGACAATTCTTAGATTTCCTGTGTCCTGTATTAACTGTACAATTGCTGCATTAACTGTGTAATGCAAATGTTGGCTTTCAGTTGTGGAAGTGTATATTGGAAACTGCTAATTGAAGGTTTTCTTTCCTTTTTTGCAGGGGAACATGACAGCAAAAGCATTGTTTTCCTGTAATATCACAACAGCATTTCTATCTTTAATTATTGCAGGTAAGTTTGTTGGTGGCTATGGAAGATCTTGTTCTGAATTTTATTTTTTCACAGAAAAAAATGGCTGTAAAAGTCAAATTTATGTGCATGCCAGTGAGGATTTTTTTTAAACAGTCCTAAAAGCAGTAACCTGTGAAACATATAATATGTGATATTTTATGTACTGTCTTATCACAGACTTGTTTAGGTTGGAAGGGAACTCTTGAGATCATCTAGTCCAACCTCCCTGACCCCCTCCAGGGTCAGCTAGAGCAGGTTGCCCAGGACCGTGTCCAGTTGGTTTTTGAATATCTCCACAGATGAACACTCCACAACCTCTCTGGGCAACCTGTTCCAGTGTTTGATCACCCTCACAGTAAAAAAGTGTTTTCTTGTATTCACATGGAATTTTATGTGTTTCAGTTCATGCTTGTTGCCTATTGTCCTGTCAGTGGGCAATACTGGCAAAAGTCTGGCCCCTTGTTCTTCATTCCTTCCCATCAGGTATCTACAGACATTGATAAGATCTACCGGGACACTCCCAAGCCTTCTCTTCTCCAGGCTGAGCAGTCCCTGCTCTTTCAGCTTCTCCAGTGGAGAGGTGCTCCACTGCCTTAATCATCTTTGTGGCCCTGTGCTGGACTCAGTCCAGTAAATCCATATAACTCTTGTACTGGGGGGCCCAGAACTAGCCCCAGGACTCCAGATGTGGCCTCACCAATGCTGAGTAGAGGGGAAAGATCACCTTCCACCTGCTGGCAGTGCTCTTCCTAATGGAGCCCAGGACACCATTAGCTTTTGCTGTGAGGGAGCATTGGTGACTCATAGTCTGTTATCACAGAATCATTAAGGTTGGAAAAGACCTCTAAGATCATCAAGTCCAACTGTCAACCCAACACCACCATGCCCACTAAACCATGTCCCGAAGTGCTGCGTCTACATGTTTTTTGAACACTTCAGTGGTGGTGACTTGACCACCTCCCTGGGCAGCCTGTGCCAATGCTTGACCACTCTGTCAGTATAAGAAAATTTTCCTAGGATCTAGTCTAAGCCTCAGCCTTGTCCTCCAGGACCCTAGTGTTCTCTGCAGAGCTGCTTTCCAGATGAATGGTCTCCAGCATGTACTGGTGCCTGGGGTCATCCCTCACCAGAGGCAGGACTTTGCATTTCCCATTGTTGAACATGAGGTTCCTGTCAGCGGATTTTTCCAGCCTGTCAAGGTCCATCTGGATGGCAGCTGTGTCATATAAGCTGATGAAATGAGTTGTAGTTTTAACTTTTACAGGATGTGTCCTTATGATTTTTTCATATTGGAAAATATGGCCATTTAACAATAATATAACATGCAGAGTTTTGTAGAACTGCTAGGCTACTTGGTTGCAACTGCTTGTTTCTGCCCTTCAGCTGTCAACCAACAATCAGTTCACATTTAAAACATTTCAAATTAGTTGCTGTCATAATCTTATTCCACCTGGAATATTGCAGCAGTGCCAGACTGTTAAAAGAAATGCCTCATTAATTTTCATGCCTTGAGTTTCTAGCAAGCCATTTGTTTGGAAATGGTTTGGATTTGGTTTGGGTTGGGTTTTTTTTCCTACGGATGAACAAGCTGCAAGGTTCACCAGTCGATTGGATAGTCTGGATTTTGGCTAAATAATCATATGGAAAGGTGATTATTTGGCTGCCCTCTCCCCAACAGCAGAGAGTTCTATTGTCTGCTTAGTTATGTGTGTACCTTACAATTCTTTCCTGCTCCGTGGAAGTAAGGGAGGGCATTGGGGGAGGGGGATTTCAGAGGCAAGAAGTGTTTTTTTTAAAAAAAGACACTATTTGAGAGTATTAGTATTTAGTGGCAGAAAAAGGTTCTCAGTTCCTATGGCCGCAGCATTTCATAACCATGGAAGCTATTACGGAGCATTCAATACAGATATCTGAGCGATTCAGTTTTTATAAGTAATTTGGAAAAGATTTAGAGCAAAGTGGTGAGAACTGTGGGTGATATGAAATTATCTCTGGTGATTAAAACTAATGCTGACTATGAAAAGGATATCTGGGTGTTGAATGGTTTAGTGATAGAATGTCAATCAGTAAAATCAAATGGATGTGGAGGGGCATGGAAGGGCCCTACACATACAGCAGAAACATGCATGCTGTATGTGTGTGATGTGAACATTAATTAATAACCACTTGGGAAAAATGCTACTTTGGCATCTTTGGATGTCATCAGTGGTGGTGAGAAAAGCAGAATTTTTGGGAAGGGAGTGGAGCAGAAACCAGGAAGCTTCATTATGCTACTCTGTAACACCATGGTGAATGTGAATCAATTGAACTCTGCAGTTCTGGTCATTCCATCTCAGAAAGACTATATCAGAAAAGGTAGAGAGATGAGTGACAGTGTTGTCTGCTATGGGATGGCTTGCATATGAGAAGTTATTAAATGAGTGAGGACTCTGAGGTAAAGAGATGACTGAGGCAAGATGTGATGGAAGTTTATAAAATCGTGAATATCATAGAGTGGGCAGATAACGGAATGTTTACTTTGGCATTTCTCATCACAAGAAGTACATGATACCCAGAGAAATGATAAAAGCCAATGAATAGTTTTTCATGCAGAACATGAGAGAAAAGAAAGGGGCTGAAAGCAAAGCATTACTGTACTTGTTCTGTCCTACTTTCTTTTCTTATACATTTTCCACTGGTTGTTACCAGAGACGGGGTTTTGGGCTAGGCACTTGCATGACTCTCTGTGGCTGTTTTTCTGTTCTAATGAAATAAGAAATTTAGATAAATAGAATACTGACTCTGGATACCAGGGTCAAATTCCTGAGTTGATGCCTTTTTTGTCATATTGGAAAAAAAAAACAACAACCCTCATGGTGTTCTCTTTTCGTGTGTGAATCTCTGTGGGTCCAGGGGAAAGAAAATGAGCTCATTGGTAAGTGCTTGTAATAATTCCTTTCTAAATTCTCATAAAATGAAGGATGAGTTGAAATTTCCATATCGAACTTAGTATTTGTGCAACTGCAACTTTAACATGTGTTAAAGTGTGTCCTCTTTAGGACATTTGTGTACTGAAAGCATCGTCCATCTTGAAGACTTGCTTTGACTGGAGTTAAGTGAAGCTAACAAAGAAAGATGTTAAAAGTGAAATTTATGTGTGTCTGTGTGTATGCACATGAAACAGACTGGAGAAATACAAGTACTCTAGTAATTTGTTGCGACGAGCGAGGGAAGACAAGCAG
>NW_010561141.1:1897-2340 GCF_000687285.1 Phaethon lepturus | reverse complement strand
AAAGGGCCAACCAGCCGAAGTGAAAAGGCATATTTTTGTAAACCTTTGAAATACAAATTGGGAAAACAATGGGACATCCACAAATTCCTGTATAAGCCCAACTCCCCAAAGGCCCTTTTGGGAAGAGATTTGTTGGAACAATTAGGTGCAAAAATTATATTTCAAAAAGGAAAAAATATTCTAGAAGTAAAAAATCAGCAATATATTCAGATCCTGAGTTTAATTTTAACCAGTCCTTTCGTAGAAGGAAAGATTGGGGGGGAAATATTAAACCAGGTATATCCTGGGGTATGGGCCACTGATGTACCTGGAAGAGTGAAGAATGCACTACCTGTTGAAGTTAGACTCAAAGAAGGCCGGCAACCGGCAAGAGTTAAGCAATATCCCCTAAAGAAGGAAGATAAGGAAGGAATTTGGCCAGTGATTGAAAAATTTTTACACAT
>NW_010561141.1:0-282 GCF_000687285.1 Phaethon lepturus | reverse complement strand
CTCCCCCACTTCGAGGCACCTGCAAAATGGGTAAAACCATGGGTAAAACCATGGGCAAAACAGCCACCACCGTCAACCTCGTCCCCTGGTTAGCAGTTGAAAAGGTCCTTTCTCCTTCTGCAAATAATATAACACATATAAGGCTTTCTCAGACGTTCTTAGGGTAATGGGTCCTTTCTCCTTCTGCAAATAATTTAACACATATAAGGCTTTATTCAAACGTTCTTAGGGTAATGTGGTAGCCTCTCCCCCTTTTTGTTTTGAGCGTGTTTATCTAACAAA
>NW_010561140.1:0-18853 GCF_000687285.1 Phaethon lepturus | reverse complement strand
AGTGTGAGGAGGAAGGAGTGGCAGAGACAAACTGTTATGGACTGACCACAAACCCCTCATTCCATGTCCCCCTGCACTGCTCAGGGTGCTGGGAGGCAGAGGAGTCAGGAATGAGGGAGAGAAGTTGAGCCTGGGAAGAAGGAAGCATGAGGGGAAAGCGTTTTATTTTTTGTCTTTGTTTCTCACCATCCAACTCCATTTTTAATTAGCAATAAATTAAATTAATCTTCCCAAGTCAAGTCAGTTTTGCCAGTGACAGTAATTGGTAAGTGATGTCCCTGTCTTTCGCTTGACTCATGAGATTTTTTGTCTTCTTTTCTCCCCTGTCCCATTGAAGAGAGAGAGTAAGAGCAGCTGGGTGGGCATCTAGCAGCCAGCCAAGGTCAACCCGCACTACAGAGATATGAGAGGCAAAGAAATGTATCTCACACATATACTCCAATGTCCTTCCCAACACTCACCACTTGGTGCAGTTTGGCTAAAAAGTATTTTTAAAAAATCTATCTTTTGAATATTAGATACTTGTCTCTATAATACACATATGCTGAAGGCAATTGTATACTAAAAATATAAAAGTAGAACATATGAAGACAAACTGTGCAGCTGATGTATGTGATTGATGTAATTGATGTCATTAAAACGTATACCATTTAAGGTTTTAAGACAGAAGGTTATTGACATGATTCTACTAAATACATATATTTAGTGTTCTTTGTTCCCCAGCCTCACATTCGTTCTCTGTTCATGCATTCATCATCTATACTAACAAACTGCTACAACTTCAATGCACTGAAAGGGCACTACATTTGTGGTTTGTCGTGGCAATGAACACATGTTCCATCTCAAAAAACATAGTTTTCATTGCCTGGTTATAGTCGGAAAGTGTCCTATTTGAGGAATATTGAGATGTCAGTCTCCATTGTGTCTTCACTACTGCATAATTTATTTATGTTATTTACAAAGCTGCTCGATATTGCGTCATAAAAAAAAGATCTCTAAAGATGAGGCACTACAGATCACAGTTTTCTGAAAGAAGATAACTTAAGAGTGAACTCATATAGAGGTAAATATTTCAGTAGTTTACTCAGTCTTCAGATTTTAATGTATGTTGTTCTCTTGCTACTTAGCTTTAATGAAATGTCTTTCTAGTTTCTAATACTGCATACTCATCAAATACATTGATATATGCATATACAAACAGCTAACTCAAGGTGTTCGATAAAAACTATTTCCTGTCTCTCTCATAAAGAAACACACACTATGTGTGAGCCTCACGGTGTGAAGCTTCTCAGGTTCCTGGAATATTAACCTCGGTACTGGAGAAGATTATGGAGAGGTTGATCTTGAGGGTGCTCACAGAGCAGATGAAGGACAACCAAGGGATCAGGCCCAGCCAGCATGGGTTCATGAAAGGCAGGTCCTGCTTGACCAACCTGATCTCCTTCTATGACCAGGCGACCCACCTAGTGGATGAGGGAAAGGCTGTGGATGCTGTCTACCTGGACATTAGTAAAGCCTTTGACAGTGTCTCCCACAGCAGCTAAGAGTGTTGCTGTACCCCTTGATGTCCGTCCTGTTCTTGTGTTCTTATGTTCTTATATTCTTATGACAGGTGTTCCTGCCATGAAATAGGGAGATCTGATGAGCTCTCAAATTCCTTTCTGAATTGCAAAAATTCTCAGATCAGCAGAATAAAGTAAACTAACTCTGATGTCGATTAGAGTGGAGACTGAATAGGAGGTTCAGTAGAAAATTTTCCATCTTTAAACTGCCTCCATATGCCTGTGAGATTACTGTGATCTTATGTTTTTTATATATATATATATTCTTACATGGAGGATTTAACTGCAGTATCTTGGACACTGTGATGTGATAATCTCACATAAACTCTTGCTGGTGATCATTTGTCAATGTGAACACTAATTTTTAATGATCTGTCTCTGGAAGACATTGAATGTGTTCACCTTCTTCTAAATCTAATTCACAGCACCTGCCTCATCCTGTTTTCTAAGCAACCATCCACCAAACATCTGAAAGAATCATAGTGAAGAAAGTGACGATGATGCAACAACTTCTCTTGGAAATGTTATAGCAGCATTTGGATTGACAGCCACTGGATCACCTCATTACCCAGACTCTGCCACATTTCATATAGTGTAAGAGCATAGACACATCCTGAGGATGTGAATACTCAGTGGATATTGATTTTTGGCTCTGCAGTGTTCTGAACAGACAAGACAAGTAGGGGAGTTTTCACTTTGTTTTGGTCAGCAAATAGAGGTAGATTTGCCACTGAGGGACAGGTGACTGGAATAACCTTGCCATTATTTTATAAGGTCTCGGCCACCACTTTTGTTCCAGGACTCGTGTTCAGTAAGAGTATGTGGGGATTTGGGGTCACTGATTACTCCTTTCCCAAAAGACTGACCAACGAGGGCTTACACACTTCCTTTCAGAAAGGAAATGTGTTAAAACCTCTTATACCAGCCACTGACAGAACATTACAGGGGCCTTGTAATAGCACTGAGAATTTGTAAGCAGGATTCAATTAATGATATTTTTGTGTTCCAGAAATCATGCAGCGTGCTATGAGTTAATCTTTAAAACACCCCAGTTTGGATTGTGTGAATCCGGAACGTTACAAAGTGAGTATGCCAACTTCAGTAAGAGGCTTAGCATCCGTCAAATTAACAGATTCCTCATACGCCAGATCTCCTCTACAAACACAGCAACAAGGAAATACAACAGCAAATAATCATTCAGGTTCTTGTTCTTACCCTGTCAGTGTAGCACAACCTGTCCTTGGTCGTCAAGGATGCCTTACATCCACTCAATGGCTGGTTTAGGCCTCAAAATATCAGTATTTTCCTTTTTACTTACCAAAAACTAGTGCAGTGTGTGCCACTTCAACCTACAGAAAGAAAAACAACCAGGAAGAGTGTCAGCTGTAGGTGCAGAGTCAGTGTTATAATTGTTGATAGCATCTAATTACTGAAAACACCTACAGGTATTATATCTTTATTAGGTCTTTGACATAGCTAAAAGCATGATCTGAATCATCTTTGATGAGAGCAAAATTTATCTTTATTTTTTTTCTCAAAGCAGAAACCTCAAAAAGAATCATTCGTATGTTTTTTTATTAGAGAGATACATGAAATCATACAAAAGCTGAAAGTATTGAATTTATAAACATCTCCAGTATATATATTTTCTGTGGAAGTTGCCCTCTAGAGATTGGTGTTTCATCAGTACAGAATAGAGACATATTTACAGTTTTTCTGTTTTTCTATTGCAGTAACAGGAAATCCAATTTTAAAAACTGCAGCTGATAAAAGTGCAGGGAAGAGAGAAATAGTAGCCATAAAACTACTGTTAATGTTTGATTATATGATAGATTAAAAAAATGTCTTCAGTAGTATTCAGATAGAATCATTTTTTATAAATTGATCTAATTTCTCCAGAGTAACACATTATCTGTTTCATGCTATTTTTCATATAGCTCTGGGAACAGCTTGTACCTAGCCTTCACTGACACACAGCTTAGCATTATTATAATGCCATTTGCATGCAATTAGGCAAAAACTAACCCTGTGTATATCTTGCTGGCTGGAAGACATAGAAGGAGAGACAGAGAGTATTTTTTTCTTGAAAACTTCAAATATCATACACTCATAAATATAATATATTTTCTCCTTTCTTAAATTGTAGCACAAGGAACAAAATCAAACCGAAGTCAAATGCCCAGACATTCGAGACCTTATCCTTTGTGGACACTTAAGGGTCTGTATTTTTGTTTATTAGCTGTCAACAGTAAACACTTGCATAGCCCTTTGTTAGTCTAGTCCCCTATCCAGCAAGGCACTACACTTTAATTATGAGAATAGTTTCACTGAAGCTTAGATGTTAAATTCTCTGCAGCACCAAGATTTTAGTTTGTGGGGTAATCAGCTTGTTGCCAAGCAAATTCAATTCTTAATAGCTGCTACTCCAGGACATGTCACTGTAGTAGGTAGAGTAATAATGTGGTTTACTTCATTACTTCAAAGATGCATTGTGTATTAAGTGAACCCACACAAATGCTTTCTATCTAGAAACAAACTTAGCTTTAAAGATGTAACTGGCCCTGTTGACTTCAATGACAAGATGTATATAAAAACGTCAAGCACGTATCTGTGGGATTTTCTGAATCAGGTACAACAGCTTTAAATATCACAAAGAGAAAAAGCATAGAAAGCCATAAATAATAACAAAATGCAAATGGATTAAAAGTGTTTTTTTTAAAGTGATTGGAAATACATTTTTCCCTTGCACAGGACAATATGGATTTTTATATTTTCTGTGGAATATCTCCCAGTGACTGTGTATACTAAACAAGTGTATCATCCAGTTGTACACTTCACTCCACAAGCTAAATGTACATATGGAAATGAACCCTGCTACCAAAAACTGCTATAATGTGAAAGCAGCAGTAAGGACAGAAACTCAGGACAGTGACATTAGCAGGCACACTCTCAATAGGAAATTGTCAGCAAGATAGGACTGGGGATCCAGAAATAATAAAAGACTATATATTATTTATTTGCAATTCCTTTTGCCTTATAAAAAGCATATAAATATGTAAAAGAACGTTCACCAGATTTCATCATTGCAAGTCATATGTCATGTCTGAATCCATGCTAAATGCATACAGAGTTGTTCAGTGTGATACCTGTCATTTTGCATGCAAAGAAAACGCTGAGATTGCTGCCATTCTAATGCAAGGGCCAGTCTCCTCAACTGCATAAATTTAATCCACTCACTTCTAAGATACTGGCCTATAATTTATAAAAGAAAAAAAAAGAATTTTCATCTTTCCAGGTAGGGACCTAAAACTTTTACTGCTTAGTGTCTATGCAAAATACATAAATAGATTCCTTTCAAGCAAAGTACATTTTGGGTTTGGGTGGAATTTACTATTGCCACACTGGTAGTCTGTTGGATTTTTATATTACTATTAGATTATTTTGTTATTTGGCCACACTGTGCTGTTGCTTTTAGTTTGTTGGTTTTTTTTTTTTCCCCAAAAGCTTCTCAAAAACCAAATGAGTAGTATAAATACCATAATAATAAAGTACTGTTATTGAGATATGTTTTGTAGCAAAGAGAAATCACGTTACAATGATATCCTACGCTAGTTATTAAGGGCCCGTTTGTACTGAACAATAAAGGGGATCGTAATTTTTCTTAAAAACTTCTAGTATGTTGTACAAATTGTATACTAAACAAGAAGCCCCACTGAACTAGAAACTATGTTGAAAGTACTCCTGCAGGTATTGGCATAATCACTGTTTAAAGAGTAGGCAAGGTTGCATACACAAGTGCTCAGATCCTTCAAGCCTGTACCAGCTGACAGAATACTTCACTCCCTCAATTTTTTTTCAAACTTCTTTCAAGATAGAAAATCAGCTAACTCACAAGCAGAAAAGAATTCTATACCATTTTATTTTTTGCACTTGCCTGACCCTTTATCTATTCGCAGTTCCAAATTATCACAATTCCCAGTTGTTTCTTTGTTTGAACTTACCCATATTATATAGTCATGGCAGTTGACCTTCCACAGAAGAATTTGCCTGCAATTTCAGTCACCGGGTTGGAAGAACCAAGTTACAGAATTTGTTACCTCCACCCTACATCAACACCCCTTCTCTCACTACTTTCAGAATTTCACTCACACTTTTTTTTTTAAATGTTCACATTTTGGTCTCACTGACTGGGTCAGCACTGCAGCTTTCTCACAATCCTGGATTCTAGGAAGCGCTGATCCATGTGTGTGCAGACACACATGGGGTAACAGAGAGACAAGCTCACACTCGGGAGGCTCCGGAAAGAAAACAAAGAAAACCATAAAAAAGGATTAAACAATAGCAAATATTGTTCCAGAAAACATTTGCTAAGAAAAGCTTCATTGCTATATTCCACGTTTGAAAATCCTGAGATGGGACATAAACTAGTTGTTTGTGCTCTTTTGGTAAATAGGGTAAACACTAAAATCTGTCTGTTAAGCCTTCAGATAAAAACATGCCTTTTATTAATTCCAGGGTAGGAATGAAGGAGGGAGGTCTTTAACCATCACACAACAGCAGATATGTTGAAAGAAAGTTTTAAAATTGGCCTCAGGGTTGAGGTTCATACATCAGAGTATAATTTAATTTCATTGTTAAAATATGTAACAGGCTCCAAGCTATTAAATTAATTAACTTTAGGAACACTATTGAGATAGAATTTATAATCAAATAGACAGATGTATTTTAGAAGCCTCTTTAGGCACTATGAAGTTTGGTTATATTTATGAGGAATTTGATGATTTAATGATTGGCCAGCATTTATAACTTGCTTGTTGGTGTTCTGATACTACTGACTCATTCTTCATTTAGTTAAATATTAACCACAGCTCAACTCTGAGGATATATTTTCTTGATATTTTTTAGTTTATTTAGTAAGTTTCAACATACTGTGTAAGATGACAACACAAATATTTCACAGCACAAGATTTTTACCAAACTGCAAGGATGTGGGGTGATACAGGCAGATGATTCAAGAAACCTAGACTTTTGCAGTTCTTTTTGCAAGATTATTAATAAAATAAGCTACTAGGTTAGGTTTTAGAAAATGGTTGACAGCATAATGAGAATCAGAGAGAATTGTCATAGGCAAGATGAGGGAGAAGGAATTAACATTTTAATTGTTCTGTTATGACTGGCCAAGAAATAAGATCAGACAAGTCTCATCAATTATATGAAGAAAAATTAGCTAAAGTTTTGATCTACTTTGTTTAAATAGAGAGTTCATGTCCTCTTACTGTTGTGGATCAATGGTAGCAATTAGAGAATAGAAGTGGCTGCTCTGGAGCATCTCATCACTTAACCTAACAATTACTTAGAATTATCAACAATTCCAGGTGTGCCATTTTTAAACAACTATATATTATCTTGTACATTACTAATTTCAAGACATTATGAATAAAATTTGTACTTGGTCTTCAAACATCAGAAACCATATTGTTTGTTCTTTTGCTTCGACATATATTGCTTTTGCTCTATATATGCCATTATGAATCCCATTTTTTGCAACCACCTTTTCAGTTTTTTTACTCATGCAAAATACTTATATATAAATCTGCGCAGCTGAAACACTATAAACTTTTGTAAAGCATATAGCTAATGAACAGCTCTTGATCCTCTCATAAACATGGAGTTCTGTGAAATATACAATAAAGAAACAATGAAAGCATTAAAATATTTGGGAGGAAGAATATAAATTTTCACTTCCTTATAATAGTAATTTCCATTTATAGATTAGTGTAAAATTCATTAGTTTCCTAATGTTCTGCAATGGAATAAAATAGCAAAATTGAGGTGTTTGTTCACTTTCTCTTCATTATTATTGCTTTTGATAATGAGCTCATAAAGTTCTAAATAATTTATGGAACGACACAGTTCTAAGCTGCTTCTGAACAGAGAAAAGAAATCTTCATTGAATGACATGCACAAAAGCAGTTTTCCACATATATGAAGAAAGATTTATATTTATAACACTATTGTTAAACATGGTTTTAGTGATAGATGGAACATTCAATTAGACCAGTGTGAAGCCATCATCTCTCAGAAGGCTGAATTTTAATATTCATTTTGTATAGCTGAGAGAAGCTTCAGTTTTGTTTTGAGTTTTAAACTTGTAGAATGTCAAGCAAAATAAGCCAAGCCATGGGAGTACTGAGAAGTCTGAAGTCTGAAATTTCCAGAGTTCCTGAAAAGGATTGACTTTGCCATTATTTTCACTATAAACATATATGTTGGTATTGCAAGAAGAGGACAATAGTAATATTTTTCACACAAAGGCTCAAATGACAATTTTTCTCCTCCTCTGATATTCCTGTTAAATAAGTGGCAAAAAACCCCACATCTTGTAAGTATAGAGAAATTTATGATATGTTTTCTTTTATTTTTTTTTTTTTTCCAATTTGCCTATGTTCACATTAACAACCTCAAGAACAGGACTCAAGAGTTCTTCAAGAAATCAAAGTAGGGAACACCTAACAATGGTCATGTCAATCCATGTTTAACCGCTGAAGAACACAGTAAGAAATCTACCTTTTAAAAGAGCTGAGTGGTAAGATACATGCATATTGTCAATAGAAAAAAAAAATCATAAACACAAGCAAAGGAATATTTATCCCTATGAAAAAAAATGAAAGCAGATTTCAGTGAGTTCATACTGATTACTTAGGTGAACATGCAACATTTATCATGCAAAGGCAGATGATACACATACTTCATGAAATAAAATATTTTTCCATGTTTAGCAAGAGTATTGTCTATCATTCTTTCTTAATGCCACTCACATATTGTGTATCTTCAGTAACTTACACAGAAATATTTAGAATAGAGACTGTTTCTTACCATGTATGCAGAAAAATTCAAGTCACAGAGGCAAGCCTTTAGGGATCATTGAAATGGAAATAATAAAAAAATATTTTTATTGTGCTAGAGGGTTAAAAGTGCTTAGCCAAGTGCTAGTATTTCAGCTTTAACTTCCTTACAAGGTGAAGTTTGGAGGAAGTTGAATCAACTTGTTGAAAATTCTATTAATTTTCCATTATTTTCAGAAGAATGACGTACATCTGATTTCTTTTATTCTAATTATAATAAAAATAATAATTATACTTAGCATAAATTTGAGGTGACATGCCATGAGATGAGTACTTCCTGCATTACCTGAGTAGAAGATTCTGTACTGACAGATTTTAAAAGAGATAAAAGAGGAATTCCTTTCTGATAGGCTGGCTTTGACTGTATGCCAGGTGCCCACCAAAGCCGCTCTGTCACTACTCCTCCTTAGCTGGACAGGGGAGAGAAAATATAACGAGAAGCCTGGGGTTGAGGTAAGGACAGGGAGAGATCCTTCATCAATTACGGTCATGGGCAAAACAGACTCAACTTGGGGAAATTAGTTTAATTTTTTGCCAATCAAAATCGGAGTAGGATAATGAGAAATGAAACCAAATCTAAAAACACCCTTCTCCCAACCCTCCCTTCTTCCCGGGCTCAACTTTGCTCCTGATTTCTCTACCAACTCCCCCCTCCCCGAGCAGCACAGGGGGATGGGGAATGGGGGTTGCCATCAGTTCATTACACGTTGCTTCTGCTGCTCCTTCCTCCTGAAGGGGAGAACTTATACTCTTCCTCTGCTCCAGCCTGGGCTCTTCTCTCCACAGGTCCACAGGACCTGCCAGGAGCCTGCTCCAGCACGGGCCTCCCATGGGGTCATAGCCTCCTTCAGGTATCCACCTGCTCCAATGTGGGGTGTTCCACGGGCTGCAGGTGGGCATCTGCTCCAGTGTGGACCTCCATGGGCTGCAGGGGGACAGCTGGCCTCACTGTGGTCTTCGCTGAGGGCTGCAGGGGAATCTCTGCTCTGGCACCTGGAGCACCTCCTCCCGCTCCTTCTGCACTGACCTTCACATCTGCAGGGTTGTTTCTCTCACATATTCTCACTCCTCTCTCTGGTTGCAGTTGCTGTGCACAGCAACTTTTTCCCTTTCTTAAATATGTTATCACAGAGGTGCAACCACCATTGCTGATGGGCTTGGCCTTGGCCAGCGGTGGGTCCATCTTGGAGCCGGCTGGCACTGGCTCTGTTGGACACAGGGGAAGCTTCCAGCAGCTTCTCACAGAAGCCACCCCTTGTAGCACCCCCTGCAGCACCCCCTGCTACCAAAACCTTGCCACGCAAACCCAATATGGCCTTACACACTAATGTTTGGGTGCATATGTGCAAATAATCATATAAACAGATTCCTTGGACTGGTTTGTAAGATGCTAGTAAGCATCTGTACTGAAGAGAAGATACAAGCACTTAAAAGAATTCTGATATAGCCTAACAGCCTTAATTATGTTTTTAAACCCCCTGAGATGATAAGGTTTAGATGGAGGAGGAACTTGGTTCACATTTGAAAGATGCTTGAAACCATTCCCACTGTAAATCCATGTTGGAGATAAGTAGTACATATCCTAGGAAATTCCTACTTAAATTTAGACATGGTCATTACTTTAGAGGAAAATGAAAAAAATCTCACACTGCTACCTCCAAAATATGATCAATTTGTCAATAAGAAATGAAGTAACAAAAAATTAATAGCAATTCTGTGAGGATTTGGAGAGTCAGTATAATTTGGCTTTATAACATAGATTTTCCTGTTGACTAAACAAGGTGAAAGTAGTTTTTTATTAAATACCAAGAATCTGTCCAATGCTCTCACAAAAAAACCAAAGCCAAATTCTGCACAAGAGAACATCTTTTAATTTAAGAATATTTCTCACATGATTAAAGCTATCTTATGGATAAGGTAATTGGTTTGATATTCCAAATGAATTGTGAACACAGTAGGAAAGTCTTTGCTTTTTACAGGCTTCAAGAAATGAACTCACTTTTCTGTTTCTCATATGCAAATCAGGGTTAACTGAACTGAAATTACTACAGTAAAATCCTCACATTCAAAAATGAGTGCAAGTAATAAAACAAGATAAACATTACGGTCAAGCAAAAGTGTAGGTTGAAGATTCTGAGTTAAAAAGGGGAGCTAACAGAGACACTAAAATAAAAAGCCACATTCATAAAGAAAATATAGATCCTGGTTATTGATTTGAAATGCTTTTTGTTTAGAAAAAAAAAAAAGCCTTACAGTGAAAGTGTTGAATAGTGTCTATGTCAGGCAGGAAAAAAAAAGGGTTTAGACAGCTGAGCGCAAACTTACATGCCAAGCCATTAAGTAGCAACTTTTATGCCTTACCTCCCAAAACACGTACACACACAAAACATCTTAGACATGGAATTCAAAACTGACTCAGGTTCAGAATAGCTCTTGCAAACAGCTCCTCCCAAGCACCTCACTACTTTAAAGTACTGATGTGGAAGAAAGAAGATTTTACAAAGCGCATGCAACGTCCTAGAGAAGAAGACAGACAAGTATGAAAAAAGAGGACTATAGAAGACCTTGAAAAGTATATGTTAAACAAAAAAAGACAAAAAGTTTCCAGTACATAGGAGAAAAAATGTGCACAGGCGACAAGTATGATAGAAAAGGGACAGAAGAAAGATCATTTTACCATTCTAAATGGCTGGCATTCCACTTTATATTAATCCATTTGTAGATAGTGCAATAAGAAGGGCATGACCCTACAAAATATCCATTCCTCCTATTACCTCACCAGGTGATACATTACCTGTATTGAAAGCAAGTCACTTGGACACTCCCAGTCAACATTTAGCTATATAGTTTATTAACGGCACAATAAGCTGAAAGTTGCCTTTCTATAGAAAAGAATCTGCTCTTCCCAAAGCCTCTTCATTGCCATTGAACTACTGGTGTTCAGAAAAAAAATCTAGGTTGTTTTTTTAGCATTTTTGACAAGACCTGTGTATGACATATAAAGTCGGGTTTATACATTTTTTTCAGATTTAAAGTTCTTTCTTTTCTTCACCTTTCTGTGGTCTACAGGAGGCACAGTGGCTGGTATGAAATAAAGAAAAAAAATTGTTACCTCAAACAGAATTTTCAGACACATTGTGGCAATCATCAAAAATAAAAATATTGCAAGTGAATTTGTAATGCGACATTTCATTTCAGTCCAAATGAAATTTTTTTATCTATCAAATCAAAATATTTCATTCATTTTTTATTGTCTAATCTTTTTCTTAAAAAAACCCACTACCACTCCACTTATAGGTTAATTTCAAACAATAACATCACTTTGAAATAAAATGTTCTGACTTTCCAGAAAGCATAATCTAGAATGCAACATTGTAAGTTCTCTTCAGTGATCAGTTTTTTTATTTGAAATTACTTTTCAAATCCAACACAGCATTGCAAATAATTTTAAATTTGTTAATATTTTACCTTTGGTGAATTTTCCCTTGTTTCACTCCTCAAAATAATCAAACTATCATTGTGGTTTATGATCAAAGATCAATATTTTCAAGGGGAAGGTTTGTAGCTTTGTTGTCAAGCATTAGCTAACAAGTGCCAAGCAAATATCTGGGACACATCCCTAAAGGACAATAAAAGTGCATCACAGAAATTACTGAATCAGCTTGACCAATCTGGTAAATCCATATGCCACAAAATATACTAAGCAGACAGGCCAACTAAAGACCATAAGCACTAGTCCACTATAGCTACGTTTGCACAGTGCTGGGTCTGAGCTGATATAAGCCCTTCCACTGAGCAAGTCTGGATGCCTACTGTGTAGACTGGCACTAGACATTGGGATTTGGATGAACCTAAGATGTCATTGACAGATCTTTAGCATCGTCAGTATAACCCTGAAATTCTTACTGCAAGTCATTTATTAAATTAGATTTGTCTCTGCATGACAAACGTCACTGTTTTCTAGATATGACTCAATAATACTTATTCGTCATAAGCGTACTGCTAAGAGTTTTCTATTAATTGTAGAAAACACATACTACTACTTCTTTATTCTGAGTTTATTATCATCACACCTCAACCTTTTTATGGGCCTAGTCATATTTGGAAATGTAAATTTCTCTTTCTTGAATATTACTTAAAATCTATCAAAAGTAGGTCATCATTGATGTAAAATCTCTTCTAATAACATTGTTAGTTGGATTACCACCATGTATAAATACAAAAAAAGAGAAAAATGTAGCTGAGATGAAAAAATATTTTTCCCTCTGAGAAGATAGAACTTTCTAGTTTTTCAAACATTTTCTTAATTGCAGGTCTATTTTTTTTTTCTTTCTTATGAAATATACAAAGGGCATATTTTTGAAAAGTATTTAAGGACCTTTTTTAATTGTGGTGATATTTTAAAGTAATTTCAAAAATTACTTTTCCAATCACTTTTCATTAGAAAAATTAAAAAAAAAAAGCAGGGCAAACTTGCTTCCCAGGTAGCCTATGATATCAGATTTGAAATCCTCATGAAACGTAATTTTCAAAAAGTGAAATATCCTCTCTGAAAATCTTTTCATTTTAGGATTGCCCAAGATTAGATGCCCACAATCACCTGTCAGTACAGACTTCCATTGTTCAAACATTAGTTTGAAACACTGTCTCGTCCTGTACTCAGGGACATAATTTTTTTTCAATAACGTAATCGTTTCAACTCATCTGTAAGGGCCTGAGCTGATTACTTTTCGTTGCCTACAATTGCAGACCCTAAAAATAATTTTTTTTTCCTACCATCAGTAGTCTGACCTCACAGAGGTCTGCTGAAGCAAATTGAAGAAATGTCATAAATTATTCATAATCACCATCTATTTTGATTGGTCCTGTTTGAGTTCTCTTAAATCATTGCACACAGGCAGCTCAGAGGTCTCAGGCTGCCATGTAAAATAGAAAAAAATGGAGTCTAAAGAATGATTTGATAAAAAGGGGAGAACTACCCCTACCTCTAGTAACAAACCTGTCA
The DNA here is from genome assembly GCF_000687285.1 of Phaethon lepturus. NCBI lineage: Eukaryota > Metazoa > Chordata > Aves > Phaethontiformes > Phaethontidae > Phaethon > Phaethon lepturus. Next base: position 5,381 of record NW_010561140.1, on the reverse strand, counting down.
TAAAAGCAGCATGGCTAATGGATTTCTAATGCAGGTGGAAGGTTTTAGTCAAATTGAGACAAAAGTATGATTGACAAGAATAATTGCACCTTTTCTTTAGCGATATTCTTGGAGCTGAAGGGATATGATGGAAACAGTTATTTCACTAATCCTGCCTCCTATTGTCTGTCTCTTTTCATCATTCTGCAGTAAAGGCTATATTTATCTACATTATTAATTTATATTTACTACTGTTTCAGTACTTTGCACATGTTTTGACAACTACGGAATGTTCCAGAAACTCACTTTGCTGCAAGGATGCTGTAACTAAAGGATGAAGTATAAAAGTAGCCACTCACTTTTTCAGCTGCCATTCAAGTTCACCAAGAGCAGAAGTGAGATATGTCAGTTGTGGTGACTTAAGCATAGTTCTCATAGATAACATGTACGTATCGCAAAAATATCTGCACAAATGATTACACAGATACCTGCTCTTGCAAAGAAATAACTCAAATGGGATAGCATAGCATGACATGATAATGGCCTCCCTCTTATAACATAAATGCTGGATCAGAACAAGGAGTTTTTTGAAGACAATCAAAGCTGTTATTGACCAAGTGGGAGGTGAATATCTAGTCTGAAACCAGAAAATTATTTATTTAAGTTAAACTCATTGTTAAATAAGAGTGAAGGTTACAAAAGCAGATAACCCAGAAAGACTCAACTTTCAATGTGTATAGGTGCAGGTACTAAAAAAATGTCCATAAAAAGAAGTATGTCCTGTTGTTTTAATGAAATAACTATGACATTCAGGATGCAAATCAGAAACCAGCATATTTTAAATGTTCTACTCCAAATGAGTATTTGACAAGGCAGGCAAATCCAGGAAAACATTTCTGTCTCTTAGCATAAGAGTCTCAGTGTGGGGGCTGTGGATGGGCAGCACACCAAGATGGCTGCCTGGCAGAATCCCATCCTCAGAAGCTTTGTGGGCCAGGACACTTGTCTTCTCACTGTGTCATACTGAACATAAATGCTATCCCCAGAGATGTAGAAAGTAGTGGTTCCCAAACCTGTTTTCTTTGTACGCACCATGCAGAAATAGGACACGTATGGGATATTCTTAAGTATTGAGGATATAACTGGTATATCAGAGTTGGAGTTATTTTACTGTATAAAATAAGTTGCAATAAACCTTAGATCCTTGGTCTACTGGATCTAGTATAGTCTGTGGGGTACTGGAAGTGTCTCATCTCAATTGGAGATGACTAGTACAAATTATGTCCAGGGAAGCTGCTTAGCAAAATGAATATATAGCTCTTCATAGAACTTCAGTTGATTTTTAAAGCACCCTGTTTTAATATTTCTGAATAATCTAGATCTCTAAGAAAGCTTTTGAAAAATATTTGTATTAGAAGCTCAGGAATTTTGTCAACCTTCCAAAAAATGAACATAGCATAAGCTTAGCAGCAATCAAATAAACTTTATACTTAACATCAGCACAGACTCACTATAACCTGGTATGTTAATCCTAAACTTAGTTTAGAGGGAGGAAGCTGGACTACATTTACTGATTTTAAAGCAAACTTAAGACAAATGCTGTGAGAACATCCTTGTCTATATCAAGATAGCTGAAAGCCCACTGAAGGCAATGAGAAAACTAACATGCTTAAAGTTCAACGTGTTTAAATGCTTTCCTGAACAATGTTGAAGCTGAAAAGACTTCACCCTTAGAGTTAATAGGATCAAAAAGTATGTAAGCATTTTATTGACCTCAGGTGTGCTACAGAGCACTGATGAAGACATTCTTTTACCTTATTGTGAATGCTCAACACCGTAACCAGTCATGTTATCTTAGAACATGCTCATCTAAAATTAAGCTCATATCACCACTTTGTTTCTCAGTTAGGAAAGAAATTTAATTTTACCTGGGATTTTGTTATTAAGCCCAACTTAATATCAGTCATGCCTGTTGTCTACTTAACTCCTTTATTTTAAGCTTTTCCAAAATATCCTGTACATGTTCAAAAAAACATAAGTGAATCTCTAATTTCAAGTAGGTGTCTGAAATACTAATTTCTTACTGGAAAAAGATAAAATCTCATTCATGACATTAAATACTCATCTCTTACTGACAGTTCCTAGACGAAGCTTCATCAGAGAGGTTCCATTCTCAAAGGGTGATCAACATTTTCACAGAATCACAGAATCATTAAGGTTGGAAAAGACCTTCAAGATCATCAAGTCCAACCATTAACCCAACACCACCATTTTGCAGCTAAGGAGTGTTGACTTTTTTTATATATTGGAGTTCAAGACACCATAAACTGTAACTCAATTTTCATTACAGGAAGGAAACAGGGTGCCTGCCCTTTTTCCTACCATGTTTCTACAATTAGAGTTGGTCAGCCTTTTAAAGTTTCCAGGTTACAAGGATATCCATCTCTATCTATTCCAGTTATTTTGTGGTAGATGTTACATGACAGAAAGGTAAATAAGTACAACCCTTCTCTGTGCTTGCTGGTTCTTCCAAGGCAGACCCCCTGGAAACAACACGCCATGCCCTTCACTTCCTCATACACAGATGCTTACTGCTGCCAAGAACAGCTCTCAGTGCTCAGAGCCTCTACCAGCTATGATCATTTTGTACAATACAATTGCAATCGTTGTGAGCTGGAATGAGTAAGAACAGAATTCCAGTATCAGTACCCTAGAGACATTTTACCAAGTTAACAATGCACTGTGTGTTATCAACAAAATAATAAAAACCATTCGTATGTTTATTCATCAGTAATTCACTAATAAAATATGTTGAAACCTTCTAATTAAATAGTAACCTGTCAATTATAATGTGACAGCAGCTGACTTACTGCAAGTGTAATTTTAAGATAGTTTCCTATCTTAGAAAATTATTCTCTCCGTATAGAATGAACAAGCTCAATATATTTTATTTTTCTTTTTGTTTTGAGGAGTGAGGAATTCTAAAATGTTAAAGTAGCTACAACAATCTCTGCTGATTCCACAGGTAGCAGCTCAGAAAGTCAGTATCTGTCACTCCAGTAGAGCAAAGGAAGCATCTAAACCTTACTAGCAATATCAAATATACCCAGTTTGCCTCTGTATCTGGAAATTCACTACATGGTTTGTGATTCAAATATGTATTTCAAGAGAAACACCCTCATGAGCCTTATTAGTTTTTTCCAGTTTAGGCTCCTTTATGTTCTCAGTTTAAGTATTATAAAAAGAAAGAGAAATTAGAAATATAATTTGCCTCTCTCATCAATGAGGAGGAAAATGGGAAGGTAGAAAGAGGTAATTTAGAGTATCTGATACAGAGATGTAGGATATATGGTGCAGACATATTCTTCCCAGGATACTGGCCCATACAAGTCAATATCCACAGTTTTTCTTCTTTTTCAAAGGAATCATATGAGTATAAAAGAGAAAGATGAATAGTACATTGATACATAAGTAATGTCATTTAAAAAATTATCAATGTCAAATTATTGTCTTACATGCTTAAATTTCACTTTAGCTTCTATGTCCAACTTAATTCTGCTATTTTGTCCATACAGTGTGGCATGTGTTCCTTACCTGTATAATGATATATTTTATAAGACCTTAAGATCACAGGCCACACAACAAAATGTGCATGGATTTCTAATAACGAGTTTTTGCTTTTCCTTTTCTCACCCAACTCTTCTCCACTGCTTCAAGAGTAGCATTCCTTCCAAAAAGAAAATCAAGAAGGATCAGTATTAATACTGGAACTTGAGGGATCTCATAGCAGTTCATAGGGCCAAAAAACCTGGCTGGAGAGAGGGTTTGTGCAACATCAACATGGACAGTGACTATGCAACAAGGGAGGGGAAGGTTTCATGGGGACATCCAATTTGCCGAGATGTCGAGAAGTTCCCACCTGAAATCACCAAAGTTCTCAGGATGTACAAAAACATTCAGAGAGGGATATAGCCAAAGGGTTGGGTTTTTTTCCCCTCTCTCTTTTTTTTTTAACCTCTATCTTGTTCCAGCTGAAGAATTGAATGATGGTTTTGCAGTTTTATTCTACAAGGTCTGTGCAGTCATTTGCTACGGCTATCAAACATCTCTGACTTGTGATAGAAAGCCATAGTGTCCACGAAGTGAGACTGGACAGTCTAATTTACATGTGTAAGTTAATGAGCTGAGAATTAGTCCTTGGTTCTTAAAGCAGAAAGGTCCCATTTCAGTTAAGCAACAGAATTCACATCCTGAACGTTGAAGGTCTGCCAACGTAAGTGCAGTCAGGCCCAGGGAAAGTCAAATGTACCAGTATTTCACATGTTGGAGAGCAACACAGGTGCATATACTAGATGTGACATAGCAACTTGTGGTTGTGTAACAGGCCGTCTGGGTTCTCCAGCTGATACTGCTGCTTATTGTACCATTGCCTACCATTAAAGCCATAAGGCACTAATAATTCTTTTTCTCTTGCTTGCAGTACAACATATCATTTAGTATGTGTTATCTATATTCAAATGTATTCATTGCATTTGAATACAGGTATAACACAAATGTTTTTCTTGACGATAAAATGTAGTTATGGAAACTAATAATTTTTTGTACGTACTGGAGAAGTACATTAGATCATTCAAGTCTTACAATTGCTCCAAAAATTAAGTAATGTTTATTTGAATTATTAAAATGCACAGTAGACTATATTAGTATGATTTGTTTGTCCATTTTCTTTAATTACTATGCAGGAAAAAAAGCCTTGGGAATTAAGCATAAGTCTTCACTGCTACATATTTTCAAAGAAAGTAGAGGATTTTCCTCAAATCAAAGAGAAAAAAACCTGTTTGTGATCACCTGTAGTAGCGAGCTAACTGTACTGAATTTCTAAAAATTTATTTTATCACAGAAACAAAGAAAACTGAGGGAACTCCACTTATAGGGTGACAAATATATTCAATTTTTCCAAGGTGGTTAGAGGAAGGGAGTCAGTATTCTTCAGAAAAGCTAAATGTGGTAGAGGAGAACACTTATTAAACTATATAGGGGGAAGAACAATGCCCACCCTTGGATTGACCCCTTATATCCAGAGATCATAGGATCATAGAATCATAAAATCATAGGATGGTTTGTGTTGGCAGGGACATTTAGAGGCCATCTAGTCTAAACTCCCTACCATGAGCAGGGACATCTTCAACTAGATCAGGTTGCTCAGAGCCCCATCCAACCTGACCTTGAATGTTTCCAGGGATGGGACATCTACCACCTCCCCTGGCAAGATATGCCAGGGTTTTACCACCCTCATTGTGAAAAATTTCATCCTTAGATCTAGTCAAAATCTATCCTTTTTCAGTTTAAAGCCATTACCCTTCATCCTATGACTGCATATTCTTGTAAAAAGTCCCTCTCCA
>NW_010561139.1:0-6370 GCF_000687285.1 Phaethon lepturus | reverse complement strand
CTGCCAACCCCCACCTCCCCTGCCACGGACCGACAGACACCCAGCGGACAGGAGTCCAGCCAACAGATGGGTTTAGTAGGGCATTTGGGGGGAAACTGAGGCAGGGAGTGAGCTGGCTGGGCTTGGGGCCACCAGACCCGGGAGCTGCTTGGGACACAAGGGCACATCACCCCACTGCCACCCAGCCATGATGAACAGCCTTGTCCCCAACAGAGCAGCCCCGGGCACTACCAGGGACCTCTTGGCATCTCGCAGGGGAAGAGGGATGAGTCCCACCAGGCTCAAATCCCACACGCAACAAAGCGCCCAACAATGGACAACACCTCTTTGAAGCCACCTCCAGGAAAGGAGGTGGGGGGCAATGTTCCCAATGGCTCTGCGGTCCTCTAGAAGAAGCTGGTACGCTTCCCAGCGGGATAGGGTGAGAAGCCCACGCAACGTTCATGAGACCATGGGTGGAGCATGCAAGGACCACAACATCTCTCAATGCCAACAGCCCTCAAGCAAGGCCTAGCCATTCTAGCCAGCAGATAGGGCCACACGATCACCAAGAGGACGTGCTTCAGAGGGCACTTCGGCTCCTGCATCTCCAAACAAGCAAGAGACACCATCGGGAAACAAGCCACAAGGCTGCAGTGACAGGCATGGGGCAGCCGGCTGGGCGGGCATGGGGCATCCGTGGGGACAGCCAGCCCCAGCCCCAGCTCCCATCGTTGAGCCTGTGTGCAGGGCTAGCGCACGTCATGTGCTGTCCCAGAATTCAAAACCATGCCACATTTAGGTCCCTAAGCCCATGCAAAAGCCAGCCATCTCTCATGGGGTGCTTCTCTTGGATCAAGACACCCACCAAGCCCCAGTGAGTAGCCAGGACAGTGTCTCCCCCCACCCATGAGGGAGGGACCCCAACTTCCACAGGCACCATGACCCAAACATGGGGCTTGAGCAAGGGGAGGAGGGCGAAGGACGAGAATGGACAAGACATGGTGGTGCCCAGCTAGGCTGCTGACACATTGCACCCTCTCCTGCTCCTGGCCTGTGCCTGGTCCTCAGGGCAAACTGAACTGGGGCAGCCAACAAGCAGAGAGCTGCAGGCATCACCACTTCCCCAAAGGTCTCTGCAATACGTAATCAGGCGTCTGGGGAAGACACCTGCCTCTGGCCAATGATGCCAGGGGCTGTGGCACAGCACACCACCCGTGCTGGATCCTGGCCAAGGTGCCAGATGCAGAACCAGTGGGGCAGAGCATGGCAGACTCGCCAGCAAGGGCCACCTACTCACATACATCATCCCCAGAGAGAGGAATGAGGCGGGCTCCCCAATGGGTCTGATAAGGGCCACCTTAAACACCTCTGCCCCTTCATTATTAAAGGAGGGTGGACAACCAGCTCTAATGTGGATGCCAGGATAGCTCCCCCCTCAAACCCACAATCACAGAATCACAGAAGTATTTGGGTGGGAAGAGACCTTCACAGACAATCCAGTCCAAACCCATGTCATGCACAGGGACATCTTGCACAGAACTAGATGAGGTTCTTCAAAAGCCCCATCCAACCTGACCTTGAACCCTTCCACTGATGTGGCATCCGCAACTTCTCTGGAGACCTGTTCCAGTGTCTCACCACCCTCACCATAAAACACTTCTTCCTTACGTCCAGCCTAATCCTGCTCTCTTCCAGTGAAGAGTGTCTCTCCGTGAGACTCATGTGAGGGTGGCAGTGACCCTCACACCAGTGCTAGCTGGGGCACCAAGGCACTTCACCAAGGCTTCTCCAGATGGAGGACAGCTCTGTTGAGTCAAATCCCAACTATTCATGGCCTTTGTGTGACCTACAGCTCTGGAGACAAGCCCAGGGTGACCCGTCCCAGGGCTGGCCACCACTCCGCATGGCATTACCCGGGGCTGCTGGGGCTGGCAGAGCCCAGAGGAGCCTGGTTGGTGCAGGGACGTGTTGCTGCCTGCTCCAAGCATCTGACCTGCCTCACCAGTCTTAGAGCCTCAGCCAGCCACCACTGCACCGGGACACCAGCAGCAACCGGTTATTCGGGCTCTGTAGATGCACAGATAAAGCTTAACGTTGGCAGAGGGATTTAGCCCATTTTTTTAATGCTGCCATAAAGGTTTAATTCTTTTTTTTTTTTTTTACTGCTTGATTTTAGATCAATGTTTAATCACAGCTGCGGCCCCTGCCCGGGCTCTTCGAGGATGCTTCTCTGGACACACCAGACTGGTGGACCAGAGTCACTGCTGGCCGCTCCTCTCCCGTGCAATGGCGCAGCCCCCCACAGAGGGGTACGATGCTTCACAAAGCCCTATGAATTTTTCATCCCCATATAAAGGGCCATTGAATGGCCGCTCCTGTCCCGGTATCGAGCACTACAGTGTGATGGCACCACACTAGGACCAGCAGTCTGTGGAGCTGCCGAGCTGGCAGTAGCTCTGTGTCCTGGCCATCTCCAGATGGGTCTCCACCACAAGGCAGGTGCCCGTGGTTGCCCTAGGGTTGGCCCAATGCAATGCACTACCAAGGCTGGTTGACGTAGGGTGAGGTTTAACAACCCACTCACTGACCCAGGTGAACTCGGGACATCAGACGGGATCCCAGTGTCCCTGTCCCAGCCACACACGGCCACAGTCTTGTTCGACCCCACCAAAGTCAACACATGGCGCAAGTGGATATCCTGAGAGAGGGGAGGATCTGCTCTGAAAAGGGGGTGGTGATGCCCTGGAGCAACCCACATCTGCCCAGGCATCCATTCCCATGGCACAACATCTCTTCTCAGCCTCCACACACCTATGGTCGTGCCCAGGAGGGATGGGGACCCATCTTTGGTGGGGCCCAACTCTATCACATGGAGAGCCCTATTTCAATGGCTCCAATTTCACAGCCAGCCACAGGGTGGGGAAGCCAATCAAGGGGGTAACTGTTTCATGGGCTCCTGGTGCTATTTATCATCCCCGGACCCGGCACAGCGCCAGGAGAAGGGAGCAACTCCTCTGACTGCTGTGAGCTCCGAGTCTATTGACCCGCTTTAGGACTCTTTGGAAGAGATGAACTTTTTTTTTTCCCTTTCTCCCTTTTTCCAGATCACTGACTCAGCAAATTAGAACAAGAATATAATTTAGCAATACAGCGGTTTTTGAAAGACACAGTCCCCCTCTCCTCATCCCCACCGCCCAAACAGATTTTTTTTTCCCCTTCACTATTCATTCAGACCTGATGCTAATTGAAAAACATAGAACGTGGCTAAGAAAATGGTGGGTCGTCTCTTTGGGATGACCAGAGGATAGGCAATGCCCTCATGCCAGGATGCGCAATCCAACTGATGTCCAGGTGACTTTTTAGCCTTTGCCAGCTCCGGGGATGCGCTCGCCGTCAGGAAGAAGCACGCCAGCACAGCCGATGGTGGGATCAGCTCCCAGCAAAATCAAACCCGGCTTAAGCAAAACACGTGGGGGACCCAGCAGACAGGTCTTGGCCCAGACCACCCACGGGTGTGCAGCAAGAGGCAGGCTCTGCCAGAGCAGCGTGCCCACGTGCCACCTCTGCACCGCGTCCCAGTGCCGCTGGCATCCAGCCCTCAGCCACGCCACACCACGCCATGCCACCAGCAGCTGCCCATGGCCCCGGCTGAATTTCAGACCCATGAGACAATCCCAGTCACCAGACTTTTCCTGCGCTCCCCACGTGTATGTCGCACTCCCTGGCAGATTTGGCAAGGTGGCACCCCAACCCAACGGCAGCTTGCAGCAGCCCTCCTCTGAGGCCAAGGGCAACACCCATGGGTGGACCGTGGTGGGCACTGACAGCCCAAGTACCAAAGCCTCACACCAGGGAGATTTGGACATTCCCACGCTCCGCGGGCGCAGCAGGAGCAGGGGTGCTCCCGGCTCAGTTGGGTGCCGAAGCAGGCGCACTGCCTGCAGGGACTGCAGCTCAGCTGCCACTGGGACATCCGGCTGGTGCCTTATCACAGAATCATTAAGGTTGGAAAAGACCTTTAAGATCATCCAGTTCAACCATCAACCCAACACCACCGTGCTCACTAAACCACGTCCTGAAATGCCACATCCACACGTTTTTTGAACGCCTCCCAGTCCCTCCCGGGCCAGCCTGTTCCAATGCTCGATCACTCTGTCCGTAAAAAAATTTTTCCTGATACCCAGTCTAAACCTCTCCTGGCGCAACTTGAGGCCATTTCCTCTCATCCTATCACTGGTTACTTGGGAGAAGAGACCAACCCCCACCTCACCACAACCCCCTTTCAGGTCGTTGTATAGAGCGATGAGGTCTCCCCTCAGCCTCCTCTTCTCCAGACTGAACACCCCCAGTTCCCTCAGCCGCTCCTCATCAGACTTGTGCTCCAGACCCCTCACCAGCTCCGGTGCCCATCTCTGAACACGCTCCAGCACCTCAACATCCTTCTTGGCATGAGGGGCCCAACACTGAACACAAGCTATGTGTTCACAAACTATATGTATGGCCTCATCCTGACCGCCCCAGGCAGATGCTGGTCCAGGGAGACCCAGCACAGCCACAGCACGAGAGATGCTGCCCAGCGCAGGCTGCAGCTGTTAAACCACCCAAAACCAGGGACCACCGAAGAGTGAGCTAAGGGGCTGGGCTCCACCTGCACCACGGCCACCAGTTTCACCGTCATCGATTACCCCCAAGCTCTGCCCCGAAAAGCCGCCTCCTGCCTCCCCATCCTCTGATCCGATCGCCGAGTTAGAAGCCGCTCCCTGGCTCGGGAAGCTGCAGCCCGCCCAGGACAAGGGATGCCAGCACTGAAACTCAAGCAGAGACCCGCTGCTGCCCCTGCCCGCAAAGGGGAGAACAAAACCCAGCGCGCCTGGGGACCCCAGGGAGCCCCCAGGCCTCCCCCCCAAGCCGATCAGCCCCAGCACGTAAGGGAGGGCGGGGGCTGCGGGCCCTGGGCAGAGCACACATCTCACAGTGAGAACTGTTAATGGAAAAGGGAAAAATAAAAAAATAAGAAGTACCAGGTGTTTTATTATCTAGGGCAAGATCCGAACCCAGGAGCGCAGCCCGAGGAGGGGTTAGGGTGCCTGAGAGGGGCCGGTTACCTCCAGTGCTGCAGAAGGCTTCTTTTTGAGTTCTTCACATTTTCGGAATTTGCAAATCTGGTGGCCAGTTTTGCGATTCCTACAACTGCTGCACTGCTCGCAGTTTATCCGTCTTCGGCAGGGCGGGCACATGCCGCATCTTTTCCGTTTCTTTTTCCCCGAATTGATGGCAGATGCCAACTCATTCTGCATGGGATACTCTGCCAAGCCAGCCATATGGAGCGCGCTCTCTGCCAGAAACACGCCGGCAGGGGTCATAATGAAAAGGCCTGGGTTGATGGGAAAAGCCCCCAGGTAAGGAAAATCAGAGGGGCCGTTCATTGTCTCTGCAGCTGAGACTGCCTCCATGTCAGAGATACCAGTCCCGTGGTCGCTTGCTAGAGGAAGATGCTCCTGTACCACTCTTTTGAGCATTTCTGTCGACTGAGCAAACTGTTGTAGGGCGGTCTGTCCTTCTGAGGAGATCTCCGACACCCGGTCTAATTTGCTCAGCATACTAGAGATGTTTTTGTGCTTTGAGGTAGAATGACTTTTATCCACAGTCGCTTCGTTGCCATTAGCTAAGGGGTTGCCTTTCTCTGAATGTTCGCTTACCGAGCTGCTGCTACCAAAGGTGGAATAGTGGGAGAGTGGACGGGACTTCTTAAGACTTTTGTTCAAAGGTTCACTTATTATTCCACTTTTGTTCCTCCTCTCGGAGTTGACAGGGGGTTGAGAGTCATCTTGGTTATTTTTTTCCGTCTCTGGCTTGTTCCCAGTGTCTTGATGGGAGCCCGAATTTGACATGGTGCCCGGAGCACAACAACAAAACCAAACCCAAAATTAAAAAAAAAAAAAACCAAACCACCCCAAAAGCCCACCCCCAACGCAAAAACAAAAGACCCCCAAAGCCCTTCTGGTAGCAGCAGCCCGCCAGCCACCGGGGAAAGCTCAGATGGGAACGCTCATCAACGGGGCGTCTCCTCCAGCGCCGGCTGCGGAGGACTTCAGTCCGACCTCAGTGCAAAGACATACTCTGCGGCTCTGGTACACAACACGCGGCTCTGCAAGTAGAAAAGAAAAGAGAGTTACTGCTGGCAAGAGCCAACGGGCTTTTTCAAAGCGGCTCCCCCCCCTGCCATGAAAGTCTCAGCGCCGCGAACAAAGGAGCTCCAGGGAACGGACCTCGGTGGAGATCCGTTCCGCTGCTCTTTAAAAGGGTCGCCATCCAGACAGAAATGGGGGGTCACGGGGGAAGTCCTGGCCTGGTGGCGATGGCACTCCGACGCTTAAAGGCTCTCTGT
>NW_010561138.1:68371-68816 GCF_000687285.1 Phaethon lepturus | reverse complement strand
GATTTCGGTGACACCTTCCTTGTCTCAGCACCAGACTTAAATGAAATGTTAAATAGAAAAATCTCATGTGTGCTGATTTTGGCTAGGATAGAGTTAACTTTCTTCATAGAAGCTAGTGTGAGATTATGATTGGGATTTGTACTGAAAACAGTGTTGATAGTACAGGGGTGTTTTAGTGACTGTTGAGCAGTGCTTACACAGTCTGCTTCTTACACCACCCCATCAGTGAGTAGGCTGGAGGTGCACAGGAAGTTGGAAGGGGACACAGCTGAGACAGCTGACCCCAACTGACCAAAAGGCTATTCCATAACATATAACATCATGCTCAGCATATAAAGCAGGGTGAAGCAGAAGGAAGAGGGAGGACATTCAGAGTTATGGCATCTGTCTTCCCAAGAAACCATTATGCATGATGGAGCCCTGCTTTCCTGGAGATGGCTGAACC
>NW_010561138.1:50609-68304 GCF_000687285.1 Phaethon lepturus | reverse complement strand
AATGAATTCCTTGTCTTGCTTTGCTTGTGGGCGCAGCTTTTGCTCTAGCTGTTAAACTCTCTTTGTCTGAACCCATGAGTTTTCTCACTTTTCCTCGTCTGATTCTCTCCCCTGCCCACGGGGCAAAGAGTGAGCAAGATGCTGTGTGATGCTTTGTTGCCAGCTGGGATTAAACCAGGACAGACATTAAGGAGGAAGCCATAAAGACACCTAAAAAAAAAATATCTGCAGTCAGAGTACTAAAAACCAACAAGGTGACTGGAAACATTCAAATCACAGCAAGCGTCCTGAAAGTGTCTTCTGTTTTCTATCACTAACAAATGATATATGAAAAAGGGCTAGAATAACAACCTTGGACACAAGGAACTATGATCCTGTCCTGATTTCAGCCAGGGTAGAGTTAATTTTCTTCATAGAAGCTAATGTGAGGCTATGTTTTGGATTTGGGACGAGAAAAAGTTGATAAAGTGCTAATGTTTTGAGTTGCTGCTAAGTAGTCAAGGACAGTCCAACTTCTCGTGCTGGCCTGCTAACAAGAAGGCTGGGGGTGCACGGGAAGTTGGGAGGGGACACAGCCAGGACAGCTGACCCAGGCTGGCCAAAGAAATATTCCATACCATATAACGTCATGCTCAGTACATAAAGCTGGGACGAAGAAGAAGGAAGGGGTGGAGGGATGTTCAGAGTCTACCTTCCCAAGAAACCATTATGTGTGATGGAGCCCTGCTTCCCTGGAGATGGCTGAACACCTGCCTGACCATGGGGAGTGGTGAATGAATTCCTTGTCTTGCTTTGCTTGTGGGCGCAGCTTTTGCTCTAGCTGTTAAACTCTCTTTGTCTGAACCCATGAGTTTTCTCACTTTTCCTCGTCTGATTCTCTCCCCGTATTCAACTGTCTTTATCTCAACCTGTGAGTTTTCTCACTTTTAGTCTTCCAATTCTCTCCCCCATCCCACTGTGGGGGAGTGAGAGAGCGGCTGCATGGGGTTTAGTCGCTGGCTGGGGCTGAACCACGACACTAGTACTGACAGTATCATATTTACTAGGTTAGAGGGTCTAAATCTAAACCCAAAACATAGCCTCACGCTAGCTTCTATGAAGAAAATTAACTCTGCCCTGGCTGAAACCAGGACAACTACTAACAGGCCACAGTCTTTCTGCTAACTCTGTGAGGCCTCATGACTAAGCTTAGGTAAGTTTTCTCTGTCTGAGCTTACTTTGGTCTTAGCTGGAACTTTGTTTCAGTTTATTTGGTGGCATCAGTAAGTACCTAACAGCTAGGTGATTATTACAAATAGGTGAACTTGTTTAAGTATAGTTTTGTTTATGTGATGATGTCCCATTAGTACAACTTTTTTATAGGTCTATAACTATCTTATAGTAATACAAGGAGTTATTCTGTGTAAAATAAACTCTTCACAGCTCTAAAATTAAAAAGCAACTTACAGAAATGCAGACGTGGGATGACATCACAGGCCTTGAAGTTATGGGCATGATACTAGAGGTTCCAGGTGTATAAACAAGCCACTAATTACCAACTGTTTGTCATTAAAGAAATACAACCTTGGAAGCTGGGTAAAGCCCCTTTATTTTAGTTGTAACAAAATTAGCAAATGAACAAGTCCCCAAAATAAGTAAAACCCAACAGATACAGTAAATAAAGATACAGTGAGGAATTTGGGGGAAAGTCTATTGGGTTTCTGTGGCAAGGTTTTGGTAGTGATGGGTGTTACAGGGGTCGATTCTGTGAGAAGCTGCTAGAAGTTTCTCCTGTGTCCAATAGAGCCAATGCCAGCCAGCTCCAAAACAGACACACCACTGGCCAAGACCAAGCCAATCAGTGACCGTGGCAGCACCTCTGGGATAACATATTCAGGAAGGGGAAAAAAAAATTGGCAACCTGCAGCCGGAGAGAGGATTGAGAATATGTGAGAGAAACAACTCTGCAGACACCAAGATCACTGAAGAAGGAGAGGGAGGAGGTGTTTCAGGTGCCAATCAGCACCTGAATCAGCCAAGATTCCCTTCCAGTCTCTGGTGAAGACCATGGTAAGGCAGGCCATCACCCTACAGACCATGGAGGATCTCACACTGGAGCAGGTGGATTCCTGAATGAGGCTATGATCCCGTGGGAAGCCTGTGCTGCAGCAAGCTCCTGGCAGGACCTGTGGACCCATGCAGAGAGAAACTCATGCTGGAGCAGGTTTGCTGGCAGGACTTGGACCCCATGGGGGACCCACACTGGAGCAGTCTGTTCCTGAAGGACTGCATCCCATGGAAGGGACATAGGCTGGAGCCGTTCATGAAAAACTGCAGTCTGTGGGAAGGACTCAGGTTGGAGAAGCTTTGTGGATGACTGTCTCTTGTGAGAGGGACCCAGTGTTGGAGCAGGGGGAGAGTGTAAGGAATTCTCCCTCATGAGGAGGAAGGAGAGGCAGAAACAACTTATGATGAACTGACCATAACCCACATTCCCTGTCCCCCTGTGCCACTGGAGGGGAGGAATTACAGAAAATTAGAAGTGAAGTTGAGCTAGGGAATGGAGGGGTGAGGGGAAGGTGATTTAACATTTGGTTTTTATTTTTCATTATCCTACTCTGATTTGATTAGTAATACGTTAAATTAATTTTCCCCAAGTGAAGCCTGTTTTGCCCATGATGGTAATTGGTGAATGATCTCTTCCTGTTCTTATCTCAACCCACAAGCTTTTCATTCTACTTTCTCTCCCCTGTCCAGATGAAGAGGGGGGTGATAGAGCAGTTTTGATGGGCACCTGATGTCCAGCCAGGTCATCCCACCACAGCAATAAAGAAAAATCAATGTATACCAATTGTTATAAAATGTACAGAAATAACCCAAAGTGGACATATGGGCAAGAAGCACTACCTCATAACATCATAGTCTCCTGGGAAAGGACTCATAAAGTTGAGTATTCATTGTAACACACCCTCACACTGACTGAGGACATTATCCTTTGACTCAGAGAGTCAGTCAGTGATTGTAACAGCAGAAAGAAGGGGTAGATACAAGATAATTGTGCAGAGCAATTGCAACCAAATTGTCAATGAGCAAGGTTTTTGTTTGGGTTTGGGTTTGTTTATGGTTTATGTTTTTTTTTTTTATTTCATTGCTTTACTTAATTATCTCTAATAATTAGACCTGGACTAAATATAATTAAACTGCTGAGATTTCAGTTAGATAAACCATTAATTCTTGGCTTTGAGTATAAGGTATATTTCTGTCCTGGTTTCAGCCAGGGTAAAGTTAATTTTCTTCACAGAAGCTAGCGTGAGGCTATGTTTTGGATTTGGGATGAGAAAATGTTGATAAGGTGCTGATGTTTTGAGTTGTTGCTGAGTAGTCAAGGACAGTCCAGCTCCTCGTGCTGGCCTGCAGCGAGCAGGCTGGGGGTGCACGGGGAGCTGGGAGGGGACACAGCTGGGACAGCTGACCCAGGCTGGCCAAAGAGATATTCCATACCATATAACGTCATGCTCAGTATATAAAGCTGGGACGAAGAAGAAGGAGGGGGTGGAGGGACATTTGGAGTGATGGCGTCTGTCTTCCCAAGAAACCATTACGCGTGACGGAGCCCTGCTTCCCTGGAGATGGCTGAACACCTGCCTGCCCGTGGGGAGTGGTGAACAAATTCCTTGTTTTGCTTTGCTTGCGTGCGCGGCTTTTGCTTTACTTATTAAACTGTCTTTATCTCAAACCATGAGTTTCCTCACTTTTACTCTTCCAATTCTCTCCCTCTCTCCCCCGTCCCACCGTGGGGGAGTGAGCGAGCGGCTGCGTGGTGCTTGGTTGCCGGCTGGGGCTAAACCACGACAATTTCCTTGGTCTACATAAATTGGATAAGTTACAGTGCAGTAAATTGGTGGAGGATGAGTGCACATGAAGCTGTAATTTGGATGTGATATGTCAAAAACATAAACAAAATAGGATCAGATGGAAAATCATAAAATGACCCAGTCTTTCCTGATTACATTATACTACAAAGCTTAGCCTTTGAATGTTTCTCTAGTAGTGGAGACTGATGACAGTAATTCTGATAAACTTATTAAAACATTAACACAATGCTGAAAGGCTCTAGTGGAAAAAAGCAATCTAAACCATCTGAAAGTCTTGTAGAAGAGAGAACTGAAACAGTTCAGCTGCATCATGAGTAGACATCAAAGACACTGAGTTAATGCCTAAGAGAAAGATCACTCTCCCTATTACCTTTCTGACCCCATTTCTATGAGTAGTGCAGAAAAACAGCTTCTATTTCTACTGTTTTCCTCCACATATTTTTTCTCTCTCTTGTTTTAGGGAAGAGATCAACAAAAGAGAGAACACATGATCTTTTCTAAGATATTTTTCTTTTCTTATCCAGTTTAACTACCAGAAATGAAAAATCAGTTATTTACTGCACTGGTTTTAGCTGGGATAGAGTTAATTTTCTTCACAGTAGCTAGTATGCTGTTATGCTTTGGATTTGTTATGAAGTCACTGTTGATAACAAGGCGTTGTTTTATCTAATGCTGAGCAGTGCTTGCAGAGCAAGTCATAGGACTTTTCTGCCTCTTACGCTGCCCCACCATTGAGTAGGGTGGAGGTGCGCAAGAAGTTGGGAGGGGACACAGCTGGGACAGCTGACCCCAACTGACCAAAGGGATATTCAATAACACAGAATAATATAATTATATAATCATTTAGTTTGGAAAAGACTTTTAAGATCATCAAGTCCAATCGTAAACCTAACACTGACAAGTCCACCATTAAACCATGTCCCTAAGCAGCTCATCCACACATCTGTTAAATACCTCCAGGGACAGTGACCTAACCACTTCCCCAGCCAGCCTGTTCCAAAGCTTAATAGCACTTTCAGTGAAGAAATTTTTTCTAAAATCCAATCAAAACCTCCCCTAGTGCAACTTGAGGTTATGTCCTCCTGTCCTATCATTTGTTACTTGGGAAAAGAGACCAACACTCACCTTGAAGCAACCTCCTTTCAGGTAGTTGTAGAGAGCGATAAACACTCCCCTGAGCCTCCCTTTCTCCAGGGTAAATAACCATAGTTCCCTCAGTGGCTCTTCATAAGACTTATTCTCTAAACCATTCACAGCTTTGTTGTTGTCCTAGTTTCAGCCAGCATAAAGTTAGTTTTCTTCATAAGAAGCTAGTGTGAGGCTATGTTTTGGATTTGGGATGAGAAAATGTTGATAACATGTTGATGTTTTGACTTGTTGCTAAGTAGCCAAGGACAGTCCAGCTTCTCCTGTTGGCCTTCCAGCAAGAAGGCTGGGGGTGCATGGGAAGCTGGGAGGGGACACAGCCAGGACAGCTGACCCAGGCTGGCCAGAGATATTCCATACCATATGACATCATGCTCAGTGTATAAAGTTGGGACAATGAAGAAAGGATGGGTAGAGGGATGTTCAGAGTGATGGTGTGTACCTTCCCAAGAAGCCATTACGTGTGATGGAGCCCTGCTTTCCTGGAGATGGCTGAACACCTGCCTGCCCATGGGGAGTAGTCAATGAATTCCTTGTTTTGCTCTACTTGCATCTGCAGCTTTTGATTTACCTATTAAAGTCTCTTTACCTCAACCCATGAGTTTCCTCACTTTTACGATTCTCTCCTATGTCCCACCGTGGGTGACTGAGCGAGAGGCTGCATTGTGCTTAGTTGCTGGCTGGGGTTAAACCATGACAGTACATTTTGATGCCCAACATGGGGCATGAAGGGTTTGAGATAGTGACAGATTCAACTGGAATTTGTTAGACTAAATTTATAGCTGTTATTGCTGTTTAGCTATTAATTGGCAGGCTCCTGATCTTGCCATGGATTTGCTTGCCTTACGTACATTAGAGCCCAGTGCTCATTAGTGGCTGCTTTTTGCTTTCACTGCTGCCGTGCTGCTGCACTGCTGATCGTCTGACTCCTCTGTGTAAGGGAACACTTTGATAACAGCAATGGTGATGCACCTGGGCTGGCAGATGGCCGGGGCATCGCTGCTGTTTCTGTGCTGCTGCACTGGACAGGCTGGAACTCCAATGTGAACTCGAGTCGAAGGGACCGTGACCTGTGGATGAGTCCACACCAGAGAAGGACACCCTGAAACATCTGTGGATGTGGATAAGTCCACATCAGAGCAGGTACATCCTGAAGCATCTGTGGCCATGGTTGTGTCTGTGCCGCAGCAGGTATACCTCTGATAGGATTGTGACACAAGGATAAGTCCACACTGGAGAAGGTATATCTCAAAGCATCTGTGGCTGTGGATGAATCCACAATGCAGCAGGTCCACCTTGAAGCATCAATGGCTGTACATGAGGTCATGCTGGAGGAACTGAAAGTGTGTGGCCATGGAGAACCCCTCGATAGTGCAGGTACATGCCTGGAGGGACTGGAATTATGGGTAAGGCCACACTGGAGCAGTTTTACTTCTGAAGGCACTGTGGCTGTGGATGAGGCCACGTTGGAGCAGATATATCTCCGGAGACATTGTGGCCTATGGAGGAGGCCATTTTGGAGCAGGTACACCTCAAAGTGACTGTGTCTGTGGATAAGTCTATGTCACAGCCGATATACCCCTGGAGACCGTGGCTCATGGAAGGGACTGCAGTCTGTGCTTAAGTCCAAGCCAGAGCAGGGGCAAGGGGAGGAGTTCATTGCAATGTTAAATGTCATAGAGTTGACCTCAGCCCATCGATCCAGCCTGTCCAGATCCCCCTGTAGAGCCTTCCTACTCTCATGTAGACCATCACTCCCACCCAACTTCGTGTCATCTGCTAATGTACTGAGGGTGTACTCCATCCCCTCACCCAGATCACTGATAAAGGTCTTAAACAGAACTGGCCTCAATTCTGCGACCTGGGGATTCAAAGGCTTTACTAAAGTCTAGGTAGATATAATGTTGTGCTCAGCAATAACACTGGGAGAAGAAGTAGGAAGGGGAAAGATGTTTGGATTTATAATATTTGTCTTTCCAAGCAACCGTTACGTATGATGGAGCTCTGCTTTCCTGGAGATGGCTGAAGACCTGCCTGCCAGTGGGGAGTAGTGAATGAATTCCTTATTTTGCTCTGCTTGCACACGCATTGTTTGCTTAACCTATTAAACTGCCTTTATCTCAACCCATGAGTTTTCTCACTTTTACCCTTCTGATTTTCTTCCCCATCACTCTTCAGGGGAGTCGGTGAGCAGCTGTGTGGGGCTTGGCTGCCTACTGGGGTTAAGCTACAACAATTCATTTCTTTTGGTCAATGTGCATTGCTTGTGGGCTACATGTTTTAATTTTTCCTGTGATAAATACATCCCATTCCTTGCACAGGGAATTGAAAAGTAATTGTTAAACCATACTGAATTCCACATAGATCATTTGACAGCATTCAACTGCTAATTTTTAACAGCATACACATGCATTAGCCTTGAACTTGTCACCTTAAAAAAACCAAACAAACCACTTAAAAATACTCCTTATTTGGTCTCCCTTTATTTATCCTTCTCAATCATACTAGGTACTATGAGATAGAAGCACTGGAATTGTGTCGAACTTCAAGCAACTTCATACATAGGAAGGGCATGAATCCTTCATGAGAGGATTAACTCTTTTAGCCACTTGCATATTTTCTTCATGCTTATGTCTGAGAATTTAAAGCATTTCAGTATCATGTTCAGACGGAAATTTGGAAGAAATTGTGATGTTATGTAAGTACAAAAAGTCAATAGACTTCTCTCTTCATATTTCAAACATTTTTTTTACAATGCACCTGGTCTTATGTATTATTAGCTGCTGAGGAATCCAAATAATTTTTGTTAGGTAAATATTTGCTAAATGAATATGAATAACGTTAGCATCAATTCACCTGGCAATAACAGTACATTACAAAATATACTTTTCTGAGGTTGTTTTTCCTGTCTTACTCCTTTTCAATTGTGACAAAGGGTTAGGAGGAACTTTTATGTTTAAATGTTGAAAGTGGAGAATGGAATCTAAAGTCCACCTCCAGTTTCTTCACTTATGTTTCTCATGGAAACAGCTAGCTGCCTCAGAAAACATCCTCACTGAAGAACTGCTAATAAACTGTGAATAAAACACACTAGTGCATATGTAAATTAGAAAAATCCAGGAGACTAGCACTAACTGACATGGTAACTAACAGGTCAATCCAGTTCTTTCTCTTCATTTCCCAAAACAGGATGGCTTTATCCATACCAACTCTTGAGAAGAATCCTTGACCCATGTTATGCTCCTGACACCATGATATTGTCTGGGAGAGTGTACACAGGCCAAGACTATACAAAGCAATATGTTAAATCTAAGCAGTGTGGAAGATTTATTTCTTGCAGATACTCAAACCTAGCTGAACAACTCTTGCTTTTTAACTTAGACAGTTTGGTAAACTGGAATCAATTCCAGAGGTTGTATCAACTAGTGCTTTTTTTTTTTAACTGTGGACTACTAACAGCTGTCTCATACCATTTGAGATGCCTTAGGGTACGTTGTTTATCATCCTGTTGCCACACCAATGAGGTCTCCAACAGGCTCTATGTCTTGTCTGTGAGATGTCTCAACTATCTCCATGGTTAGGTAGATGAATTAAACCTCTGATCTCCATTGACTATGGTGGGAATTTAAATATTTAACTCTTGTTAAACAGGATCATTTAGGAATTTACTTACAGTTAGATGTCTAACCACAAACCGTATTCCAACCATAGTTTTAATTTCTTCTCAGTTGTGTTTCAAACCCATATGCCTTTTGAAAATTCTCCTCCCATCATATATTAACCTTAATACTTTTATAGTTTGTCAGCAATTTAGAACCTACAGTGTTGACAGAATTGCTTGTGCGTGTGTGTCGTAATATAGACTTTAATGACCTATATATACTTTTCTTTTGCTATCTATTTGGAGAACAGATGGTGATTTAATGACCACCTTTGACTACAGATTGTTATTCTACTCGTTCAATCTGAAATCTCACAATTTATTCAGCGCACATTATGTGAACACTACTGTGAAGAGAGTTATGGACTAATGTACCACCAAAACACTGTGTTTACAAGCATTAAATAGTTTATATTCATGACACTGTTATAAGAAAAATAATGCCGTACCCTTTTTATAAAGGAAGAACGGAAGCACCAATATTTTAGGTCAAACTATCTGCCAGTTTTGAATGACCAATTAAAAATTACATGCTCTGGTGGTTTCTGGAGCACACAGCATTATGTATGTTCCATTGATTTTTCAGTTGCAACTATAAGTATTCAGCAGTTATGTAGCTCCTAACAATGAGTCAACTAAAGAATCCAGGAAATGAGAAACACCATTATTAACAAGTTCTTAAATCTCTTTTAAATAATTTAATTTCTATCAAGTAGTACAAAAGGGATAGGCAAAAGAATGTGAACTGGGACAGAGGTGGAATTTAGCTATTTAAATCCCAAAAACATCTCAGACCTTCCATTATACAAGGTTTTACAACCTTCTAAGAACCTAATAATGATAAAGAGCTAAAAAGTCAGACTAAAAGTCCCAGAAATGCCTAAAGGTAAACACTGTGTTTAGTCATTGAAAATTTGGAGTTGTAGTGTCTTTGTTTTGTTTTGCAAAATACATTAGAAATTCTGACAATTTTTTGTGAGGAGGGTAAACCTGGAATCTAAGTCCTTTTCCTGGGCCCACATCTCTTATTTTTTGGAACAGTGCCCTAATTACCCATGAATTTGCATAGAATTTAAGTGCCTTCCCACTGAAATATAGCAGTAGAGGCACTCTCTCCACAACAGGGAGTTTCTGAGAGTGCATAAGTTCATCTCTGTTTACATTTTACTTGCACATCACCTGATGCAGATTTCACAACTTCTTCTTTATATTAAAAATCGCCTATTTTGTTTCTTAGGTGCCACTTTTTCTCACCTGTAGGAATACAAAGAGAAGTTGAATATAGAGTTAAATAATTGGTAAGATTATATGTCTAGAACAAGAAGCAGAAGGACTAAAATGATACAGAAATAAAAGCTCCAATGAGATAGTTTAAGAAATGCTCCATACCAGTATTTTAAAAATTGGTTTATATGTGTAGTCATTAAAATTACATATTCTACCAGTTTGACATGTGGTACAAAATGAACTCTGAAAAAGACAAGGTGAGGTCTGTCCTTCCATACAGTTCTAAAAAACTCACGAAATCAACAGGAGACATAATTTAGTAGTTGTCTTTAATGGTTTAGCTATGAGGGCCTCCCTACAACCAACTACAAAAATGTTGGTTAATTGCCATATCAGCAAAGGGATGAGTCAGAAAAGGAAGAACTTCAAATAAATAAATTGATTAGAAACTGGATATTCCTTTCGACATAGCTTCACCAAGGTTGCTGTACAGTAAACCTCATTGTTCTGTGATGGAAACATATGATAGACCTTACTAATCGAACAACAGAAGTGACTGTGCATGATTAAACACTGTGATATTGTTCCAGAAGGGATGCATACCTTTATTTTAATATCAATTTTGTATTTTTAGGAAATAGAATTATCTTTCTTTCCCTTGATTTGTAAAGCATACTAAGGGGTGATACCAAAGCTCATTCTCCAAATGCTGGAGGCTGATTTCCTTCCTTGTGGGATTAAGATGTTGAGCTCCTTTGCAGCAAGGTCTTAAACTACAAAATATTCATTCATGTGGAAAAACTAGAAATGCTTTAAAATTCATTTTGTTAACATTCATGGTATTTTGTATCTGTTATAATTTATTTTAAGTAGTGAGAAAGAAGAGCTATTAATTCTGCAGGTAACATAGATAAACGTAGATAGGTTTGGTACTAAATTGTGCCCATCAGTTAATTAGGTCATTTGGACACATTAGGAACTTTTATACTTTGAAGCAGTAAACCCAGATTTTTGGAAGATAAAATTGGGATATTATAAAGTATTACCAAAAAGTATGATGGCTTTATTTATATCCTTAAGGCCTTAGAAGACAATGTTATTACTTTTACTTCAGATAGTCACTGAGATTTGTCTGCATATTGCACATATATAAATTTTTAAACAGAAAATCAAGTTTCTACAGAATGAGAAAGTGAGCATTGAAAAAACATGACTGTGGGCAAAGGGACTTTGTATCGTGCCTTAACATCATAAATTTCTATAAGGCTTAGTGTTGAAAACCTTTACCAACATAATTAACCAGAATGTAGGGTCCTTTAATAATTACTATATTGTTTCCCTAAAAAGTTGTTGTGCTTTCTTACTCATCTCATGACTGTATTCATAAATACATTTGTTAATGTTTATAACTCATTCTGAGGATGAAAAACACAATAAATGAAAAATCTTACCAGCTGTAAACTGTAGCTGCATATGTATGCATTTTTTCAACTTACTTTCTGTCCTCAGGTCCCAACTAAGCCTTTTCCTACGGCTCATAAACTCTCATCTCCTAACTTGGGTGTTAACATTAACAAATTATAAGAATATATGTACAGTATAGAAGCAAATTAGTATGTGCTGGATAGTCTATTTATCAAGCTCCTTTTATTCAAGTAATAAAATGCTATATACATATATTACACTAAAATTAAAATAGCTGTGGTATTATTCTGATAAGTACTATTTCATTAAAATAGTTCAGAATGCATAAAAATATTTTCCTTTAGAGTTTCTTTGCTTTCTGTGTTGTTTATAAGAAATTGCTTGGTGTACTGAATACGTTAAGATCCAAATATATTCACTGCATAAGCCTATCTATTATCTATATAACTGACTAAACACATACAGATCTGATTTTAATCTTTTTCATGGATTGAGTAAATGAGTACAAATAATTTTTTTGTTGTTCTTCAAATTTTTGTTATAAGTTATATTAGCAAAATGAATAATGAACTTGATTCTGACTTTTATTTCAGAGGCGCTTGTTGAGGAATTTGCCCATTTAGAGAAAGGAGAGAGAAGAAGGGAGTACTATGTAGTGTTGCACCGAGAGTTTGCATATCTCTGTTTAGTTTTGTTCAAGTTTTGAGAAATGTAAAATGAGATACAGTCATATAGAACAAAGCAGACAACAAAAACCCAGTGAAAAAAAAGAAAGGACAGGTTTTCTTTCTGTAATTCATGGGAGTATGACACTATTCGCCATAGAAGGAACAGATCTTATGGCTCAGGAAGGCAAAATTTTTTCTTACAGCTGACCTAAATTTCACTACAGATACTCAGATGGAGAGAGAAAGGATATGTTAGAGTCACACTGATATGTCAACTGGACAAAAGACACATAAAGTACTTCGAGAGCTAAGTCGAATTTTGAATAGCCTAATAATAGCGGTTTCATAAAATATTTATTTTATCAACTTTTCTACAGAAAAAAGATAAGCAAAATATTAAAAAAGAAAAAATCTGGTGTTTGACATTTGAAAAACTTAATTACTATGTGAATCTCTATCCATTGCAAATTTATTTATCTTGGAATTTTGGCGTTTCTGAGATTTCTAAGATGCTAATATCTGGAGGCTGTTGCTCACAAATAGAACTGGATAGTGGTATGGTAATGTGCATAAGTAAATAAATTTCACTTGATTTCTATTCACTTTAACTGAGATTACTATAAACTATATACTTCTACTTATGAAGAATGCTTCTGATGTAAAAGGGCTTATGATTTTTATTTAAAGTTATGGCAGAATAGTTATCAAATATTCTGGTGTCATACCACTAATTTAGCTTCTTTATTTTTTCTTTCTTTCTTTCTTCTTTTCCTTTTTTTTTTTTTTTTTAGAAGTTTTGAATTAGAGACATCAAAGATAAATTTTCATGGTTTTAGTTCATATTTGTCTTTGCCAAATTTCAGGCAATTTTGCATCTCAGATGGACAGTACAGGTAAGCTAGGGGAGTCCTCTCATTGTTTTGGGTGGAAGGATCTCTGAAGAAAAAATGAGATGAAGGCAGGAGCAAGGTGATAAACAAGTTCCGTGTTCCTGTTCTTAACTCAAAGCTTAAAGAAGGATTGTACTTGCCTGAAACACGATCCCTTCTGAATGCTGCCACAGGCAGGTTCTGCACCTCCCATAACTGAGGATATACTTAAATAGAACTGTTTACTCTTTAGTATTTTCAAAGAATTTTCTTGCCCTTGGAGTTTTGTGTCACTTTCTTAAATTTACATTGCTGCACATCTTCAAGATTAAGCCTTTTGTTAAGGTATTGCTCTCTGATGGGTTTTTTTTTTCAAACTCACAAGCTGAAACTGCTTTAGGTTTCAGTTCTTACTTAGGAAAGGCAATAGTTTTTGAAGGAAAAACAGGTATCTAAACTTTCTAAACCAAAGAATTTTATGATTAGCTTACTCTGTGGCAAAGTTTCCAGAGAAATCTGTTGATGTCTAGAAATGAACTCCATCTCCTGAATTTCAGTTCAGTACCCCTCGCAAGATCATTAACTATGAAGAGTATGAAAGCAATCCAAAGAAAGACAAGTGATCTAAGACTATGAAAAATGGCTGAATGGCAAAATAATTGGGAAGTTATACCATAACGGCAATCCTGTTGCTGAATCTTCAAAGTATGTTATACCACTGGAAATACCACTCATTCATTCACAGAAGGGAAGAAATGAATGGCATCAGGGTAAAGGATGACATAAAAACTTCCCAGTATAAAAAGTAGTTTGACACCGAAGTTATCTGTGTACCTATAATATTTGGTAAAATGTTCCTAAAACTACATAATGAATCAGGCATATATACTGGACTAGATTTTTTTAAATTACTATGTTTATTATGCTGATCTAAGTCTATATTGTATCAATCAAGTTCAACATTGATACAACAGATAACAGTATCTTGCCTTAAAATATTTAATTGGTAACATTTATGTTATGTGTTTCTGAAAACAATACTATTGGACTTGAACTGTTCTACACACAATAAATCTTAAAAAGCTAGATTTCATGTAAATGTTACAACACTTTGGTCTTTCAATGAAGTTAAGATTAATCAATATTGTTATATTGTATATAAAGAAGAAACGCAGTCATCAGGTATAATAAAGAGTGAAAGAATTGTACTGTCAGAGTCATGACATATTTTATTATATTTCAAAGCAAGAAAACACTAGTAATGGTGGAAGTAAAAAATGTAGATGCAGAATTACAAAGTATCTAATAATTCAGCATTAGAAATAGCACGAATTCTGACCTATTCTATTAAGGCAATGGAAAGACATAAAAAATAAATCATTTCAGGTAAAATAGAAAGGCACAAACAAGTTAACTGACATTTTTCAGGAAATCCTAGCTGTGCATAAATTTTTCTTTCTGTATGTCTGAATAAAATGCATATTATTGTGACGACAGTACAGAGATACAGCTAGACCTTATTTCCCTTTCTCTGTCTCACTTCCTATATTCAGCAACTGTGAAAGCAGCTTCAGCTCTGAAGTGATGCTGAAAGAGAAAGGAGCAGGTGCAGGGTACCCATTTCTAATCACATAGCCTTTTTTCTTTCTCTAAGCTAGGACTGTGAGCAAGAGCAGTCAGCTTGCCATATGGCACTTTGTCCCAGGGGAGAAAGAGAGAATTTAGGTCCTGATTCACTGGCCTCTGAAATGACTGGTAGTCATTTCACTGATCTCGGTAGGTGCAGGACTGAATCTGTTAATTATGGTCCATCAGTCAGAGAGGACAATTAAAAGGGCAGGATTTTTTTTCTTGGCTAATGGCCAAAATGGACTGTCAGCAATATAAAAACCTAGGCACTTGCTCTCATAGACTATTTTTCAATGTACTATGCCCTGCCTTAGATTACTACTGTAGGCATCCAATTAAAACCCGCGGTTAAAGGGTTAGAGGCCTTATTTTGGACGGCAGTATAACACTTCGGTCATAAAATTACAGTGGCATGAACTCCATAGCTGAGGGTGCAGGGCTGAAACAGGGTAATAGGTAAAAGCACTGGAGGGCAGGAACATGTTTATAGTAGCATGCAAATCTTTAAAGGTCTAAACAGATTTAGACTCCATTTTCCTGTGTATCTATGCTTCTTGCATGCAATTTACATGCCTGAATGTAGATCTCCAGCTACCCTACTGCTTAATATATGTTTATATTTGTGTTTAGGAAGACTGATCTTTCAAAATCGATTGTATTCCTATCCTAAATATATCACAATAAAAATCTACCCTGGTGAGCGCAAAAGGCAGGTAATCATAAGTACTTCAGTAACTTACTTTAAGAACTCCATCTCTTATGATATTTCATATATTCTTTACACAAATTATTTATAAATAAACTTTTAGTTATCTTTGATAAAAATTAATTTCTCACTGTGTATGACATTTGCCTTGCTGGACAAGAAATTGCATGCCTCATTGCCCAATTCAGCCTTGCTAGAAGTAACAGACAAAAGTAACCCAAATCCATGAAAGTCAGCCAATCACTCTTTGTTCTGACTCATAACCTTCCTTTTGTCTATAACCTACTAGTACTGGTAAGGCTGTGCAGTCACAGCCCATTGCCAACACGGTTCTGTGCATAGGGAAAATAGTACATATTATGTACACTACATATGCCTCCCTTTGCTCCTGGCTATCAAATCTTTTATTTTGTCAACTATTTTAATAGGTAACTGTTCTTGTCCCTCAGGGAATCTCTAGCTCATGGAAATGGTCTGACTGTTTTCTTTCTAAATAGAAAATGTGTCACATATGTCTCAAACACTAAGAGGGGTGGCATTTAGTCTTGTTACAGTCTCTTGATGAGAATAACCTTCTCAGAAGGATGAAATGACAAATGAAGAGGAAATGACATAGCTCTCTTCTCGTAGCACTGATCTGTTTCTTTTAGTAAATTATTCAGCCGTTTGACAAATCTTTTTGTGTGTAGATGGAACTATGAAAGCCATATTTATGGCTGTCTATAAATAATAGTAAGGCCATAAAGATTTTTTTTCCTGAATTTTTGCTGATGTTGTCTCTTTTGTGTTTAATGTATGCTACTCACTGTTGGTACTGATATCTTTTTACCTGTGTATGGATTTCAGGAACTACTGTTTTCATGAAAGCTTAGTTTCATAATAGATTTTTTCAGAGGTGATTTGATAAATCTCATCACTTGTATTTATGTGATTTTTATCTATCTGGCATATTTTTTACTATATCTTTCAGTGCTCATTTACTTTCAAAATACAATCATATTCTTTTCCCAGGGAATATAATTTTATAAGATAAAGAATAAAATATCAAACTTCAATTTTATGAACTTTTTTAAAAAACACTGATTTTTTCAAAATTAATTTAGGATCTTATGTCTATTTCAAAGTAAACAAAATTTAAGTTAAAGGAATTTTTTTCCCCAAAAAGAACTTTAAATTTACTTTGGATGTTTAAGCGCTTTTAAAACATGTTATCTGTATTTCTTTTTAATTAATGGCTTTCTACAAAATAACAATGAATGTATATGCAACCTTTTGTCAAAGTCAATCTCTAAGCTAGACATCAATTAAAATTCAGCATGGCTTGAATTTTTGAATTTCAATCTTTCATAGTTTGAATAACAGTTACTTAGAATGAAACAATGTGTAATTTGAAATGTTCTTATACAAATAGGTCAAAGCATTGCAAGTCACAGATAAAACATTAAAAAAAGAAAAAAAAAGATAACGTGTTTTTTTCTTGAATACCCTGCTTAATTTTAACCATTTAATCTGTTTTCCCATAGATATGTTTTGATCATTGGAAAGGTCTCTAAAAGTACTTTAGGTATAAGAAAATGTGGTTTTGTTTGATGTGGCTCAGTGCATAGAGCCAACATATATCACTAGAATGTTCTGCAGTGCAACAGGAGTGAATCTGCAGAGAGAAATAGTTCTTGCCAGAGACCTAGTGTCAACACTGTACAGGTTTTGAGGTCTTACTTATGATGACCTCTAATCTTGTCACATGGACTGGACCATATTTCACCTGAGCTAAATCTCTAATGCAGACACTTGTAGAGCACACCAGATGACAGCCTCACATCTACTCCATGACCTGACTCTGGTCTCCTGCATGACCTTATCCAAGTAATTTTATACCCGTATGCTTCCTTCCTTTTCTCTAAAATAGGAGTAAGATTACAAGTAGGGGGAGTATTACAAATGTTACAAGAGCTTTGAATGTAATCATAGCTGAAGAGTCAAATGGTGGTATTATCCACGTGTAGGAGAAAAACTGTAAACCAGCAACAGATTTTTCCTCGTCTCTAGTTTACTTTTTCAGCGGTAATACAGGTGGAAGTATGTTAGCAGTTAATCCGTCAAGTCTAGCATTTGTGGAAAGCTGTTCCATGTGGGAGAAGAATACCTTAATCATTATTCCCATTCTTGTATTCATCCTTATGAGAAGGCGGCAAAGGTTTTCAGTATTTAATAAAGAGAAAAAAAAGTAAACAGATGAAGAGCAGGACTGCAGACTTTATCAGGGGAAGATTCTGCCTGAATCTCTTGACCAGGCAACTGGTTCTTTCCTTCTCTGCTTGAGAGAGAGGAATTTTATTCTCTATATAATCTTATGCAAATTAGTGAGAAAACGCGTGGCTCTGTTCCAAGATAATAAGGGTTACAAAATCACAGGCCTTGGAAGATCAGAATCTTTTTTCTTGAATGTGTTAGTTCCTCCATGGGGCTGCTATAGAGCTCATGAATCATGACAGAAGGAACAAGGAACA
>NW_010561138.1:0-50578 GCF_000687285.1 Phaethon lepturus | reverse complement strand
CCTGCTGATACTGCTTTTTGGTGTCATATAGCCAGTTATCAATGTTCCCATGACAATGGCAAGCAGCAAGTAAAGGCCAGGTCCCTTCTATGACTCACAGTTTAAATTAGGTAAGAGTCGAGTTAACCACAGCAACGTCTTGTTTAGAAAAGAGGTCAGTTCTAATTCTGCTTCAGATTTTGCATTTTTTGGAACTGTGCCTGTGCGTGCATATGCGATGATGCCTGCTGCTTTGTTCCTTCTGTAACTTGTTGCAGAGTGGTATGGATAATTTGCATTCATTTGGCCTGTTTAACTTCAAAATCATGGTAACAGCCAGTCATCTTTTTGTATCACACTGAAAACCCACTGATTTTCAGTTTATTGTCATTCTTCATGTTTATGGGAAATACATAACACTGACAATTTCCTTTTCCTTTTTGTTTGCACAAGCAAACTAGGCAAAATAGTCACTTGAGATAAGGTTCAGCAAAATTTTGCACAGAGGAAATGGGCTGAGTACTTTAGAAACCTAAGTATTCATCAGAAACCCCCTCCTGGAGATACAAACTCCAAATTTTTTTTTTTTTTATTTCAAGTGCATCTATAGAAAATAGAGAAACTTGCATTTTTATGTTGAGTGACAACAGGATCCTTGCAGAATAATTTGCTGTGTATTCAAAGAATGTTAAGTGGTTGACCTTTTTCCAGTCTAGAACCAGTTTACAAAATTTACGCAAAAGCCCTAAAGAGTTCTTGCAACAGGTAGCAGAGAATTTGCCTGGTAAGCCTGCTTTGCACATATTAAATTTCAATATTTGGGAAGTCATATTAAAAAGCCTTGAAAACACCGAGTTTTTAACTGTTCAATTACTTCTAGGGGAAAGTTTCTACCCTTATTCACGGAGGAAAAAAGTAAACAAAGCATATAATTAAAAACACAACAACACAGAAACACTTCATATCTTTTGCATAATGCTATTAATTATGTTATTGAGGTGCTCAAGTGTGTCCAAAGAAAGACAACGAAGCTGGTGAGGGGTCTGGAGAACAAGTCTTATGAGGGGTTGCTGAGGGAACTGGGCTTGTTCATTCTGGAGAAGAGGAGGCTGAGGGGAGACCTTATCGCTCTCTACAACTACCTGAAAGGGGGTTGTGGTGAGGTGGTTTCTACTCCCAAGTAATTAGCAATAGGATGAGAGGAAATGTCCTTAAGTTGCTCCAGTGGAAGTTTAGACTAGATATTAGGAAAAATTTCTTTATGGAGAGAGTGGTCAAGCATTAGAACAGGCTGCCCAGGGAGGTGGTAGAGTCACCATCACTGGAAGTGTTCAAAAAACGTGTGGATGTGGCACTTCAGGACATGGTTTAGGGGACATGGTGGTGTTGGGTTAACGGTTGGACTTGATGATCTTGAAGGTCTTTTCCAACCTTAAGGATTCTGTGATTCTATGTTTCTAGATATGAAGCTTGTCAGTGTATGTTTCTGACAATGTAAACATTCTGAAAGATGTATCACAATTAACTTGAAATACTTGCTAATTATAGCTGAAAAGAAATTTTTTCTCTAATTATCTTTGTAATCTGGTTACAAAATGCCTACATAAATCCTAATCAACAAAAATAATAACAGACATTTTTAAATTTTGTGTTTGAATATCTGTGTTGATATTTGTAAACAGGTGATGCAGGATGTCTATATATATGTTTGTTAATTGATATAGAAACAGTGTAGAATGACCACAAAACATGACTTGAAACTCTGTCAGCTGCTTATGTAGTAACGTTATGTGTTTGCCAGTTGCAAAACTGAAAACTTTGAAAAAAAAGAAAATTGAAATCACTGTGTTCCTGTCTCTGTATCTAAAAGATTATTATATTTCATTTAGCGAAATTGATGTCTCTACATAGTTCAACTTAACAAATGCAAATCTTTGCTTCAACAGTGTCAGAAGTCCTTACACAGGAATTTTTAAAAAATGTTTTTATAGTTCAGTTTCAAGTGAGAGAGAGAAAATTTGCCCCACATTTGGTCTCATGATCAAGATGTAAGAGATCAAAGTGTATTATATTTCATATTGTAATTAAAAATAAAAACTTGTTCAAAGGTGATTAAAGTAGAATTCAATGCTCCCTGGTAAGTCCAAAAGATACTATTATACCTTATTTATCTCCTGAGATGTAACAAACAGAGAAATTAAGATTAACATCATCAGACAGTTGTGGACATCCAACATGAAACTATTTTAATATACTAATAGAACTCTATATGGTTATTTTCAATCATTAATCTCCAGCATTTTCCAGACCGACCATGCAGCACACAATCATATATTTATGTCCATTTGAGCATTTGAATTCTGATGAGCCATAAATTTCTGAAGCAAATCTCCCACTTTGCTATACTTTCTGTGTGTTAGGTCATTTTGTGGTGATCTCAGGAAACATGAACTGGATCCCTCCTGATTACCCTAAGTTGGAAGTTGTGCCATAAGAGTGCTCCAGCTGCAGAAGTGTTCAGTCCCTAGGACCAGATTGCACCAAATGTAAAGTAATATTCCTGAAACCACATATAGAATGCATGTTGTATCACCAGCACCAAAGATATGCCAGGCCCATAGGCATGTTTTTCACAACATGTGGTGCCCATACTGGAAGCAGAAATAAGCCCTCCAGTAATATAAGCAAGTGGAATCGTGGTTCCTGGAATTTGTTCAGTATCAAGCAGGACTGCTAGTTCACTTGTCAAAACTGAAACTGTAAGCACTTTTTTCTCTTCTTGTAGTCCCCTACCATATTTGCTACTCAAATTCCTACTACTTCAATAAGACAGGAGCCCTACTTATAAATAGTTTCTTCCCTATGAAACTATGATTTCTGTTTAGAACACTATCTTGTTCTGTGAAGGAATCAAGATCCGGGCATCTGTCTAAAGAGAGATATGTATTTCATAAAGGCAAATAATTTCATCTGTATATCTTTTTGAAGTTACTATAGAGAGAACCTACATGCCTAGCTTAGACGAGATACCTAAATTTAGGTGGCTGAATTTTTAAGAAATAAAATCCAGTCCATGTAATCCTGCTATTAAAAAACTGGTTAGAAATGCACAAATCAAAGAATTAATTATTCATGATAAGTTTTGATTCTAGTGTTTCAAATTACTGAATATTTTCTTTTGTTACATAATATATTTTTAATTTTGAAAAAATAATACTGCAAAAATTATTATATATTAGACTAATGTAAACATTTAGGTGTTCAAGTACATACAACAGATCTTTTTACAATCTGAATTTTAACAAATGTGACAAAGAAGTTTGCTTGCTTTGGGATGGATTTTATTTTTTTCCCCTCTAGACTATGAATATGAAATATTTAGCTCAGCAAACAGTTAACATTTCATTAAAGATGCCAGGATTTTTTATATCCTTGCAAACAACTGTCAAACATAAAAAGTTATTAAATAATTTTTATTGTAGATTTGTAGATACTATTGTCAATGTGTAATAGCTGCTTTATAAGAAATGTCAAAAAATAGGCATCCAGCTAAATCAAAGCATTTTCTGTCTCCGCACTCTTTGTTCCACCTCCTGAAACCTGCTTTCAACAAAAAATTGAAAAATGTTCTGATCTATTTTGTCAGATAGGTTGTCCCATATTTCAAAAAACAGAGAAATCCTCAACATGGGCTACATCTCCAGCCGTGCTAAAAGGCACTTTGAAGATGTATTACTAAGCAGACAAGCCAATATGAAAGGGGCACCCCACCAATGGTGCTTTAGCTTCTTTTTATGAAAAAAGTAAAAAAAGTGATCAGTCCAATTATTGACGACCTAGAGCATTCTTCAGAAGGAAGTATTCTAACCTAGTAGGCAAGTCTGATAATAAGAATTGCTATCAGCATGCACAAGTGAAATTAATGTATATATTACTAAGTTACTTATAGATTCAGACTAGTTAAAAAGAAATGTTGTTCCACAGATCACTTCCTTGGGACTATAAACATAGACTACATTTATTAATTTATAAAAATACATATTTATATACATTATAATTAGTCATATAAACTTCCCAGCCTTTTTTCTTCAGCTGAGTGCTCCTCTGTATACACACATAGGAACTGGCTGTCTAAAATCTGTCATACAATACGCATTCAATGTATAAAACAAAGACCAACACAGCCAGACATATGCTCCATCTCAACACCTGCATATGAGATCCCCAATGAAGATTGTATTTGTGAAAGGCATTTCCAATAAATCACAACAGCTCATTTACATCTTGTAAGAATATTGCATGGTTTTGACTTGAGATTTATTTTGTATTTTCAAAAGCAGAAAGAATAGTACAGTACACAGCATGTCAAACTAGATGTAGAAAATGGGATAATTTACCAAGTAATTTGTCCATGCCAACCCATAGGGACTGAAAGTTAAAAACCTAAAAGAACAATCTTTCATTGTTTGTTTAAGTGGAAACAAAAAATCAATTCTATATGAAATAAATCACTGCAAATCCAGGAAGAAATTAATATGCTCAGTCAGGAATTCCCTTCTGGCATTTAGCTAACATGGCTGAGTACACACCTGAGCTTTGCCAGCTTACCAGTACCTTTCAGTCATCTTCAGTTGACGTTGATGTATCCATTGGTAACCTAAAAACATTTATTCTCTTTGGTTCTTAGATATTCCACTTATGGACCATTCTCTGCACAGTAGTATTTCTTAAAATCCATAGTGAATTTCTTCCATTTAAAGAAATTTTCTTTACCTAAAAATAATGTCCTTTAGCTGGTACCATGGGATACAACAGGCCACCTAATTCAATATTGTACTAACCTTATCTAGAATAAATATTTCTCTTTCCAATCTTAAACTCCTCTTGGCATCTAAAATACATTGTACTTGTGGCATCTTTTTAGAAATGTCATTTTCTGTGGACTGGAACTTGAAGTTTATGTCAAGAACTGTTCACTCCATGAAGAAAGATAATTTGGAGACAATAAGGATAAAAAATTTTGAACGATCACTTGAATTTTGTTTCTGTAGCCACATCTATATGAGTACACTAAATACCCGGCAGTGAAGCCAGCTGGCATAGCACAGTTTATGCCTAGGCTAGCAATCTACTCTGCCTTAAAATGCTGTAATTACATCCCCAGTGCAAGCTACCTGGAACAGGCCCCAACAGGGAATGTATCCTAGAGGTATTTTTACGCATCCACCCATATGACTCGGCAGCATGTTATGCAATACACCCCTTCTCTCTGGCACATATTGCACACCTAGCGGATTTAAAGGGGCCCTATACCCACATTCTCAGGTAAGGAGTTTCTGTTGAGTGGTCCCTCACACTGCTTATGGCATGCAGGGACACCAGACACCAGATTATGGGTGCTCTCTTCCTCCTCCTTCTCCCTCCCATAGTCCCACAGTCCTCCCAGAGTACTGGCTTGCCAGTAAACGCTGAAACAAGCTTCATGCTCATCAGAGCTCTCCCATAGACTGCCTTCTTTGTCCAATCCGATGACGGTGGAAGCATGGAGAAGTTGCACAGAAGGAGGAACAGCCAGAAACTGTCCTCATTCAAGTGGCAAATGCAGACTACTGAGATGGTGAAAGCTGGGAGTGTGTGATTTCTGGTAGCAGGAGGATGGCTCGTTCTCCACCCAAATCTGCAACTGCAGAATTGGTTTAGTGCCTTGGTATCACGCATGGAGGATAGGTAGGCACCGCAATGGTCCAAGCCTGAGTTATGCATCTGCATCAGGAGGAAACACTGGGTGGTGATTGTGAAAGATTCTTGACTCTGGGAAATGCAAGTCCCTATTTGCCAACCTGACCTTCTGCCTGGGGATGCATTGCTGCTTGACAGGATCTTGGATCAGGGATGCTGTGGAGGGACCGCTGACACTGGTCCAATGCTTGGACTAAGCCTTTTGCTGCTCATCTGTGTGGCACCAATGATACTTCTGCAGTGACCTCAAGCATATCAAGAGTGACTATTTGGCTCTGGATGCAAGGGTCAAGAGCATTGGAGTCCTGTCAGAGCTCCTTGAGGACCAATGACTACTAGGAAGAGATAGACTGTACCTGACCAAATACAGCAAAAGCATCTTTGCCATCAGGTCAGTGAAGCAGGTAAGGAGAGCTTTAAAATTGGAATAGTGAGGGAGAGGGATAAAAACACACAGTTAAGTGAGGAAATGGTTGACAAGGGTAGAAAGCAGAGTGCATAAAAGTTACAAGAGACCTCAGGAATAGAAAATTGGGGCAAAAGGACACCAGTCTCAAATGTACATGCCAAAATGCATGCTGCCTGAAAAACAAACAGGAGTAACTAGAGCAACTCATGCGGTCACACACTATAATGTTGTTGGAATAGCTAAGACATAGTGGAACAGCTCATGTGGCTAGAGTGCTACAATGGATGAACACAGGCTCTTCAGGAAAGATAGGCAGAGAAGATGAGGGTCAGGGGGTTGCCCTCTATCTGAACAAGCAGGTGCAATGTTCACAGTTGTTGTATGGGACCAATAACAGGCAGGCTGAAAGCTTTTTGGTCAGGATCAGACAAAAGACCAATAGGGGTGACAGCATCATAGGAGTTTGTTATAGACCACCCAGTCAAGATGAGGAGGCATTGTCTAAGGTACCAAGAGCAATTAGAATTTCTTTCACTCAGGCTATTTTTTTTTGGTAATATTTTTCAGCCATGAAGTGAAACATAGCAATACCAGTCACCTCAAATTTCAGATACTTCACCTACACCTAAACTGAAGCGAATGTATACTCCACCTTTCAGTCCTCAGTTCCAGTTCATTCAGAAAGGAGTACCTGTTGTGAAGACTCCATTTCCCAGTCTGCCAGAGTAACCAGGTTTCTTTCCTGTAGAAATCAGAGGTGATTCAATTGATGCATACCGGGAACTGGGAAGTGTCTTAGGATCCACTCTGTATACTGAGCTTTAGTGAACCAACGTTTCCATTCATTACTTAATATTAGATGTGGTAAAGATCAAGATATTTATATTTAGGAATATACATACATACAGCCGCTGACATGTAAGGCAGGAATCTGACCTCCCATTACCATGGATGGCAATCTAGTCACAGTAAGTGAAACCTAAAGACCACCTCAGCTGATGAGGTACTCTCACTCAGAGGAGTGAGACTCAGTTGCCTATCCCAGAACACAAAAGGTTTCCACATACGAGATGTACTGTCAGTTTATGCTCCAGAAGAGCATGCATCTTCTTTAAGATGTGTGACATATGTGCCAGCTCAGTGTAGATATCTCAGGTACGTTAGGGTCTGACAATTTGCACTAGATGTGTACAGCTGGCAGATGAATTAAGGCTTAGATTTCCACTAATTATAACGGGAGCTTTAATATCCATGTATAGACACATAGATTTAGGGATCTTAATTTGGAGTTGATTTTCATCCTATCAGGCTTCAATACAGTTGCCTGCCCATAAGCTACCTGTATTTGAAAAGCCCCATAGTACTCAGTGTTGTGTCCAGCTAGCTCTCTAGAATTGGACAGGTTTCACTTACATGTCATTCATATACATATATATCCAAACTATCTCAAGGGAATCTGCTAGCCTCACTGCACTGAAATTTCTCAGATATATTAGATACCTCTAGTAGCATTAAGCACATGTGTATGGGCAATTGAGTTGCGCCCTTATAATGTAGATATCTACATCTCAAAGAATCAGCTCCCATGGATTAATTTTGCTTAAAAAATATATTTTTTTTAATGCGTTACTTTAGACATCCTAGAATGCCAAGACATCCAAATACGACTGCAGATAAGACACAAGACTTGTGGGAGACACTCACTCCTCTGGAGTGGAGGAGCTGGAGATCAGGCAGGATGTTCGACCAAATCTAGAATGATTCTAGAGGTTGATGTTTAGGCAACTGAACCCTACCTCCACGTTTATTGAGAGTGAAGAAAAAAAACAGTCACTTCACCTAACATACTTTAGATTTCAGTTTTATCTGCAGATGTTCCTATTTGTACCCTCTCGCTGTAAAAGGAAGTATAAAAGTTAGTTCAGGTATAGGTGTTAGGATTTTGTTTGTTTGTTTGTTTTCTTTTTCTGGCCAGTTCCACCCTAAATGTCTAAGATCTCCGTTTTATCAGGAGAGGAATAGTTTTCCATGTTTTTCAGAGAGCCTGCCAATCTAGGTTTAGGCACGCTGG
Source organism: Phaethon lepturus (assembly GCF_000687285.1). Lineage (NCBI taxonomy): Eukaryota > Metazoa > Chordata > Aves > Phaethontiformes > Phaethontidae > Phaethon > Phaethon lepturus. The sequence continues at coordinate 42,380 of NW_010561138.1, read as the reverse complement.
ATAGGCAGGTTGGTTTGGTGCCAGACTTGCAACTGTTTAGTTTATTCAACTTATCATACAGCAATCTTATTTTAAGAGAACTCATTTACTAGATACTGAAAATATAGGTGCAAATTAGGTTTTCAAGTGAGGCAGACTGAGGACTACCATGGTTCCTAAACTGGATCATATAGTCTGTAGATTACAAATATGTTTTGTCAAAGGCAGAAATTAATCTGATTCCATGTTCATAAGTGGAAGCAGGTCCTAAACTAATATTAAAGGTGGAAAGGGATGAAAACTACTGTTTTGGATTGTGGAGTATCTTTCACTCTTTGTTGCAAGATCTATAATATTTATTTTTCTTCTTTTGGATTCTGTCACTCCTATCCTAGCATTTCACATGTTCATTTTAAAAGTTATTGTATTACTGTTTTCAGATCACTTAGACATAGTCATAATTTGTTAAGATTTTTTTACTATGCTTCAGGCCGAGATATTTGAAATATTAAGATATAGTACATCAACGTGTTTTGTTGTTTGTCATGACTGGGCATAGTATCTTCATTAAGAATTGTTGTCAACAGAACATAACTCAAAAGTATCCTAAATTTAGATGCAGATGTAAGTGACAGATTTTTATTGCATGCTGCTGAACACTTAAACAAGATTAATAAAGGAATGTGTTTAATATCTAGATTTTTCAGAATACTACCGTTGAAGCTTTGAAATATTAAAAAGGCACTATTTTATCTTGTAGATAATTTGGTATGAGGCTTTTATGAAGCACATGGCCATTTGCAAACACTGAAGATTATGAAACTGCTTTTTAAGTCTAAAGAAAGTATGTATCCCTCAAAAAAAGGAACTAAATGGATAGCTTTTGAAACAGTTTATGACGAAATGTGAATATGCCTTTAACATTATTATGCCAGACAAAGAAATAAAAGCAGAGGTTAATTAATTATGACCAAACAATGTTTTCCAAGGAACAAAAATACAGATTCACAATGAGAATGTTAGCATAATCAAAATGCCTCATAGCAATGAAGCTAAAGCTAATTGTCTAGGTTGTATCTTTTAATGAAGTGTGGATTAAATAATGCTTCCATAATCCTAATATTCACTTTTTCTTCCCTATCAAAACCTTCCATTAAAATAATTCTAGCTGTTGTCATTTTGGGTAAGTTAAAGAATATTTTTCAATTTGACTAATTCTAAAAGAGACTTAGATACATGAATATACAGCTTTCTTATCTTCGAATGTAACTGATGACTAAATTAAAATTCTAGAGTATTTTGGACAGTAAGAATTGATTTTCCGAACTAATTCTTCTGAATTTAAAGTCAAATTTTGCCAAAGAAATTTGCTTTAACTGTCACTATAGAGATGCAATAGGAACACACATGCCCCTCCAGAGTGAGAATGAGCTCTTAGGATGGATTGCTCTATGCAGATGCCTATCATATTTCCTTAAATGTGTTGGGAATACAGAGTGATTAGAATTATCATCTCAGTTTAATCCATGCAGTTAAACTGAAACTTTTGGGGCATTGTCTGTGCACTACAAAATTGGAAGTCTGAGGCAGAAACTACATACTACAACATTGGCAGCTTCCAATAACACTCATATTACTTACTCCTAGCAAATAGGAAATGTCATGTGTTTCTTTCCACTTTATAGTCAATCATGCAAAGACTATGACTTTCTTGGATTTTTTTACCTACTCATATTATGCAATGTGTTTTTCTAATTTTGAAAATGATGAACTAAATCTAAATCAGAACTGTTTCTCTGGAACACAAATCTTTCTTCCAGTTTCCAAATAACTCATTGTCACAATTCCACTTTCATCCTATAAATTCAAAAACCACTTTTAATTTTCTCTCTGACTCTTCTATATTAGAAATTTAATGGTGGAATCCTTTCAACTTAACTTTAGCAGTTAAAAAATTACTGTCCAAGTTAGCCATCTAGGTAATGATCTTGGTGCAAGTGCACAATGTGAGGTATCCAGTTAGGTGTCATATCTCTAACTTTATTACAGTAACTAATTACCAGAGTAATAATTAACTAAGTTTGTGTATATATATTTATGTACATGCACACATACACATATCAATAAGTGTACATATACTTCTAGATAGATAACTATTTATTAGATTAACTAATAACTACTCCAATAGGTATTACTTGTACCAGAAAAATTCTAAACATATATGAAATAATATTTCCTCCAGAACACCTTCCTCAGATGACAAAATTCTGTTCTTAAGGGATTTTTGGAGTCAGATTTTTTATGTTTTTCTTGTATTTTCTAAAGATTTGACATATTTTTGTTCCATTGTTTAATAAGACAACAAGTTCTGTAGCTTAACTAGGTATTTTGTGTGTTCTTGAATGTACTGTTTAATAATTTCATTTAACATCTTATAGAACTTTTATTAATAAAATTATGAAAAACTATGTTCCCTGCTCAGTATCTCCCTGCTGTCTTTTGTCTGCCAAGCTGTAAAGGTCCAATTCACATAACTTTTCCTTACATTAAAATGGATATCTCAGATGCCTCTTAAAATAGGAACAATCCCATTCTGCTGGTAATTGTCTCTATTAATAGTAAAGAAAGCATAGACATCTGACACAGACAGCTTAAGTCGCAGAGAAGTCTGACTGCAAATGTAAATATTGAAAAAATGCTTCTTATTTGTTTTTCTAAAAAGTACTTTGACAAACAAAATATTTTCCATTTTATGCCACAATTCAATCCCATTCCAAAGTTCCCCTTTGAACCATTATTCAAATACAATATTATAGATTATTTTTACTTCTGTGTACATTTTTTTAGAAAATAAGGAACTATTCATTCGTTTTCCCTTTGTATTGTAAGTTTCAGCAGTCTGGCAACATGTGAAACAGGAAGATAACCAACTGCACTTCAGATTCAAGAATTTAATGAAGCACAGAATTGAAAACAGAAAATACTGATAAAGCCAGAGGAAAACAAATAGCTACAGTGAAGACAAAAGTGTGATCAGATATTGTAATTTCTGCTCTAATTGGTGTATTATTTCTACTTAGTTAAAAATAAATGTTTAATTTACTTTCGGAACTAAATGAAAATTCTGTGATGAGACTTTAAAGGGCTTGTCTGTCTTAAAGAGTAGATATGTGTAAATAAGTAGCATTACTATCAAATGAAAGACCTTCCGGAGTTTCTAAAACTTCTAAATTAGCCTGGTCAGATATTTGGGTGAGCTTGCATCAATGTGTAGTCTCCAAGTAAAATGGAGAGTTTGTGGTACACCTCAAAGCAACATATATCTTTTTAACTGTAAGGTTTTGAACCGGTTTTTACATGAAGACTAAAAAACATATTTCTGAAAATTAATGAAATGAAAAGAATAAAAAAGGAATCAGCTCCATTAGCATGTTAAGAGATACTGTTGAATATTCTCTGACACCTTATAACAGTGTCACGCTAAAAGTGGTGCTTTACAAACAGTGAGTAAGCAGACCCATGCTGCTCTTATATACCTGCAGCATTGGCTGTGTCATACAGACACAAAACTGGTACATGGATTCCTTTCTAAATTGTTGTGTTCTTAGTACCGGGCATATCTATAAATACTTTCAAACCTGTCCAAGGTACTAAGACAAGTTTGAATTTCTTTCACTCAGGCTATTCCGTATCTCAGTGTCAGCCCTATTAATTTTATCAGGTATATCACTAGAAGCCCTATAGACTTTTCTAGTTTTTCAAATGCTGCAGGATTTCCATCTGTTCAGTGGACTTCTCTATTTACATTCTTGGATAAATAAAGGAGTCTAGCTTATTTTGGTTAACAAAAGCCAGGAATCATTTGCTATATAATTGTTAGGCTCAACTGGAGTGTAACTAAAGCTTCTCTTCAAAGATCTCTCACCACATGTTCTCTGCCTATCATTCCCTGTATTATTTACTATCTTGTAGGTTTAATTGGGGCATTTCTTACACCCAGATGGCATGTTATTTTGTAAGAGACTAAACTTGGGTTTTCAGTGCTAAGGTGATGTATTAAGTACTTCTCTGCTTGCTGGATGTTTTGTCACATACATAATTCATGTTGATATTTCAATACATCTCTCATCATATCTAGTGATTTCTAAAACAAAGATGGGATTTCATGTATGTGAGTGGCAACATAAATTTGGCATCTCCTGCAACAAAATATACAGAAATCTTCTGTGTAAAATATACACAAATGTATGTGCTTTTTTATTAAAATAGCCTTCAAGTTCCAAGAATAGGAAATATGTAATTAGTTGTAACTTGTTTTTTTATTCCTTTTCTTTATTTCTTTACTTTTCTAACACCATAACATAGCAGAACAGTACCAGAGCTTGCTATTCATCTGCAAGCGTTTTCCCACTAAATAGTTATTGTTTGATACCTATTGCACACTCAGAATAAATAATATGATTCACAGAAGAACAAATCTGTTAACTAAATATCTATGAAACACTATAATATTTTAACATGCATTAAAAAACCCCAAATAATTACTATTCACATTTTCTCAATATTCTCATTTGAAAATAATTTCCCCATATATTTTCACTTTAGCCATAGAGTTAATGAACAACAAAAGAATACTAGTTAAAGTGTAAAAAAGTGTTATTGTGACCATAAAATACATACTTTATTTTTAGATTTTTCAGTGCAATTAGAAGACTGACAGGAGATTCTGGTATACACTTTGCTTTCTCAAGAAGCAATAATACTTCTCAAGAAGCAGTTTTATATTTAGGGAAGTCAATAAATACAGTGTTTTAATGACCACAGATTAAAAAAAAGGAAAAAAAGTCAAGTCCTTCATTACTGTACTGGATCTTGGTTGGACAGAGGGGAACCTCATGAAGTTTAACAAGGACAAATGTAGAGTTCTGCCCCTGGGGAGGAACAACCCCATGCACCAGTGCAGGTTAGGGGCTGACCTGGTGGAAAGCAGCTCCATGGAGAAAGAGTAGAGTCCTTGGAGTCCTGGTATAAGTTCTCCATGCGACAGCAATGTGCCCTGGTGGCCAGGAGCGCTAATGGTATTCTGGGGTGCATTAAGAGGAGTGTGACCAGCAGGTCGAGAGAGGTTATCCTCCCCCTCTACTCTGCACTGGTGAGGCCTCATCTGGAGTACTGTGTCCAGTTCTGGGCTCCTCAGTTCAAAAGAGACAGGGAACTTTTTGAGACAGTCCAACAGAGGGCTATGAGGGTGATTAAGGGACTGGAACATCTCTTGTATGAGGGAAGACTGAGAGACCTGGGGCTGTTGAGTCTGGAGAAAAGAAGACTGAGAGGGGACCTCATCAACATCTATAAATACCTGAAGGGTGGCTGTCAGGAGGCTGCCAGTCTCTTTTCAGTAGTGCCCAGTGACAGGACGAGGGGCAATGGGCACAAACTGCAGCACAGGAAGTTCCACCTCAACATGAGGAAAAACTTCTTTCCTGTGAGGGTGACGGAGCACTGGAACAGGCTGCCCAGAGCACTTGTGAAGTCTCCTTCTCTGGAGACTTTCAAAATCTGACTGGATGAGTTCCTGTGTAACCTGCCCTATATGATCTTGCCTTGGCAGGGGGGTTAGACCAGATGATCTTCAGAGGTCCCTTCCAACCCCTACCATTCTGTGATTCTGTGATTCTGTGATCTGTCTGTGATGTAGTTAATTTTCTTCACAGTAGCCTGTACAGCTGTGTTTTAGATTTGTGACTAAAACAATGTTAATAGCACACCAAAGTTTTAGCTATTGCTGAACAGCACTTGTACAGCATTAAGGCCTCATTCTGCCCCCTAAGTAAGCTGGGGATGGGCAAGAGGCTGGGAGGGGACACAGCTGGGACAATTAACCCCAGCTGACCAAAGTAATATCCCACAGCATGTAATGTCATGCCCATCAATAAAACTGGGGTAAGCAAGTAAGCAACTGGGTGGACACTTACCTGCCAGCTGGTGTCAACCCACCACAATTATCATTTAGGTAAAATAAAGATTTCAGCAATACTCATATACATATAATCTTTTAATAGATTATTATTATTTATGCTAACACTATGTTCTATCCACATCCTTGATTGACAGTACTCATATTTGACCTGCACTGAATTGCATTAATCTCTGGAAAGTTTATGATTTTATATGTGGTGATGCCTTGTCTATTATTTTGTAGAATTTCCATTCTCTTAGATGTGTCACATTGAAATATGCTGCCTTTCCTGAATAAACTTTTATATAACTCTACTGTCTAGGGGCCTTTGTCACAGTCTAGGTCTCCCTTGAGCAGTAGAAACACTGAAAAAAAAGATTAACTTATCCCAAACATTTCACAAGCTAGGTATAAAAGGAGATACTACAGACCGATGAAAGAATTCTCATTTGGAATACAAAGAAGCAGTGAAATTATATTGGTCAGGATGTTAGGTGTTTGTTTTGGTGAACAAGTCAATTTTTTTTGACACTTAATATAAATGTTAAGAACAAAACCACAAGATAATGATACTGTTTTTCAGACATTTATAGGGGTGGAAAAAGAACAAGAGGGTTAAAAGAGGTAAAAGATATTAATTATTTCAATTCCTTGATACAGGTCCTGTTGTAGTGTACTTATTTATAAGTGCAGAAAATTTTAAAAATAAACCAATGACTGTGGCTGACTCACTGATTTGGAGCTTTTGAAAACATGAATTAATTTTATAGATAGGAACTAGGACAAAAAGACCAATGGCCACACACACAACAACAAAATCTTTAAAACTAAAATACCTTTTGGACTAGTGCAGTCCAAAAGAAACATGATAAAATATCATCTCAAAAAGATGGACAAAAATACTTATATAAAATGGTAATTTTATTAAAACGATGCCTAAAAATATCAGAGACGTCAGGTACTGTACGAACAACAACATAATGACAGTTTTGTGTGTGTGCACCAAGAAGGATATCGTTTATTTGATTTGTACTTGTACCATGATAGCTCTAATCTTTTATATGCACAGGCTTTAAGAAATTAATTGCTTTACTGATAGGTGTTGAGTTTTTTCCACTCATGAGCTAAACAGTAGAAATTTCCCATTGCAAGTGTCAAAAGACAAATGCAGATGAATTAGCTAAACTCTGAAATACGGAATATGTTATCGATAAAACAAGTAACACTGTCACACTGTTCACAACCGCCAGACACTTCACAATGAAAAAATACAGAAAGTCAGTATTGGGACTGAAAGGAAGCTGGGAACCTTTATTATCAAACTCTTCCACCAGGATATGTCACATCACAAGCATTGCTATCACTCTCCAGATGAGTTCTGAAGGAGCAAAAACATGAGAGGCAACAAATATCAGCTTCAGTCTTATCTATATTTTTGAGCCTTTCATGAACATTTTTCACACAGTATGAAACAGTATGAGTTAACAGAAGATCAATAAAAAAGTCAAATGTCACTAGGAATTACATCTTTCTTTACTATAAAAGTTTGTAAGGCTTTATCTTTCTTCACTGACAAACTGCAGAAGGATTATGAAGCTGTATAGAAAATTTTATACAGCTTTTCCTTGGAATCAGAATCACTCCAATGGATTAAAAAAAAAAGTTCCAATATTTAAAGGAAAAAACAAAATAATAAGAGGAGGAAAAATCAGTGGAGTGATGAGAAAAGTCAAAAAAGAGAAAGAAATTCAAGTAAGTGGCTGTGTTTTAGCTAGTATTAAAAAAAAAAGGAAAAAATCTTCCATTTGTGAATTAACTATTTCCTCTTACATCAAAAATGTACCTTCTTGTGAGGTGATTTAGCCTTTTTGCCCCCAAAACTGAAAGTTAAACACATTTTCCTGTGAATCTGTATATGCCCACAAACACATGTATTCTGATGCTTGATTTATTTGTTGTAATTGGTGCTTGTTAAAGCATTCTGTATGACTTTCCAATTCATTGGAATGCCATAAGATCCATTGTAAAATCTATAAATTAATAAATCAATGATGATTTAGCAATAGATATTTTTAAACTTGAGTATAACATCAATGATAAGTTGAAATGGCAAAACAACCAACATGCTCTCCACTTGCTAGTTGCTACCATAGCAAAAAATACTTTTCAGATACTATTCTTGTATACAGACATACTGACATGTACACATAAACACACACAAACTCACACAATGTGGTGTGTGTTTTATCTATTGAACTTAGACTTGAATAAAATCTGAGGAGTTTTAATACTCTAGGTTGTTTTTTGTAAGATTTTAACCTAAAAGGTACATTGAAACGTTTCAGAAAACTTCACTGGAATGAAGTGAATAAACATTTTGGAAAACTCTTCCCATGATCTGGAATTTAATCATAAAAATCCATTTTCATATCACATTGTGCTCATGATGAATACTAGTTTGAAGCGTGAGTTTTCAGTTCTTTTATCTCAGGTATGGGAGCACAACAAATAATTAAAAATTATGAAAAGTCAGAAAAACAATACTGTTCAATTGTTCACACCCCCCCCCCAATAATCAAAACTATACTTCTACACTATTTTTTTTAGTTACTTTTTTGCTCTTAAAGTAGAATCATACAAAATAGATTTATTCATGAGGCTATACTTTTGGGGTGGTGAATCTATCTGGAACAAGTAACGCAGTCCATTTATTTTTTTCCAGTATCACAGTGGCTGGGAAAATGTTGTAAGCTAATATAATGTCACATCCCTCTCATCTCGTACTGACAGCATAAGCTCGTGGCAGATGGATTATAGCATATGCCAGTTGTGAATGTTCCTAATGTTCTCAGTTCTCTCATGCAGCTGAGACATGAAGTAGACTGTTATGTTTCCTATTATTATTATTATTAACAAATGAGGCAGATTAGTCGTAGATATACAAGCCTGTTAATATTATAGAAGTGGATATGTTCCATGAATTTGCACATTTTAAAGAATAACACATGATATTTTCAAAATTATTAAGTAACACTAACAATGGGAGAATACTGTCATCATGTCGTAGTTTAACCCCAGCAGGCAACTAAGCACAACACAGCTGTTTGCTCACTCCCCCGCAGTGGGATGGGGGAGAAAATCAGAAGAATAAAAGTAGGAAAACTTGTGGATTGAGATAAAGACAGTTGAATAAGTAGAGCAAAAGTCACTCACACAAGCAAAGCAAAACAAGGAATTCATTCACCACTTCCCATCGGCAGGCAGGTACCATCTCCAGGAAAGCAGGGCTGCATCATGCATAACAGTTACTTGGGAAGACAAATACCGTAATTCTGAATGTCTTCCCTTCTTCCTTCTTCTTCACCCTGCTTTATATGCTGAGCATGACGTCATATGGTATAGAATAGCCCTTTGGTCAGTTGTGGTCATCTGTCCCAGCTGTGCATCCTCCCAGCTTCCCGTGCATCCCCAGCCTACTCATTGGTGGGGCAGTGTGAGAAGCAGAAAAGGTCTTGACTCTGTGTCAGCATTGCTCAGCAATAATGAAAACATCCTTCTGTTATCAACACTGTTTCAGCACAAATCCAAAACATAGTCCCATACTAGCTATCATGAAGAAAATTATCCCAGCTAAAAGCAGAACACATGGGAAAAAGATAGTGTAGCTGTTGCTAATCTGACTTGTTATTTTAAAACAATAAAGACAAAATGTTTTTTTCTGACAGGTAGGAAAAAATGTTTTTTCTGTAGTACAGAACAAATGGTTCGGATAACAAAACCCATTACAGTGTACAGGCACAACAGTCTGGATATTTTTCAGAGCTTTCAGATTATTCAGATAGAAATTAATTTTTTACATTGATGTGTTTTTTGAATAATTGTTGTTGCAGTCTTCTCAGCTGGAAATTAATTATGAATTTCCTTACTACTTTTTTCTTTTATTAAGGACAGATTGTTCAGTGCTTAGAATCAGATTTTCAGAATACTACTGAGGATGGGTTTTATAGAAGAATTCAGTTCCTTCTAGGTTCTCAAATAAGGACACAGTAAAATTCTCAACATCTAAGTCTTTCTATTGTGACATCATCTGGAAGATTTAAAAATAAAAATAACCTTGCAAACTTCATCATTGCTCATGTTGAATTACTGATGCAGTGTATGCTTGTTCTACTTGTGAAATACATCAAAAATCAGATCAGGAAAAAGAAGACACTTTAATTGCTGTTGAAGTACCAGTGAAATATGACTTAGATACTTTAGTAGTTAGTGTTTAGAGACAGGATAGGCATATGTCTTGAATTAAGTAGTGAAGTTGAATATCAAAAATAAGATTCTTCATCTTATAAATAGAAAAGAAAGACCTGCATTTCAAGTTACTTGAAAGTGTTGTATGACTTTTTAACATTTGCATTGCCTGTGATTTCCTCTTGAGTATAAGTTTTCTTTACCCTCAAATACAAAATTAAATTACCATAAGCTTTAATTTTTTTGTTGAAATTATACTTACTTATCAGTAGTTTTGATATACTTCAGTTTAAATTCCTTGGTGTTTTAATCATTTGATACAACTTTGCACATACCCAAATTTAGATAACTGTAATTTGAAACTCAGGTTTCTATTCTATGTGCCCATAGAAAACAAAATTTCTGCTGCTTAGAAGGAAGTTGATAATCCATTCTTCAAATGCTAAGGTGCTAAAGTATCTAGGATTTATAGCTAGAATATTTAATCTATTTCAAAGACAAGTTCCTGAAGCACAGAGGATATCTCTGTGCAGTCCGTGTCTAGATTTTAGACAGCTTCCAACCCTTGAGTATTGCTTAAGGTTTCCTCAATATTCCTATTTTTCAGAACAGAAAAATCAAACAATTGCAGCTCCATTAAAAAAAATAACAATATGAATTCAAGAGTGAGAGCAAACCTGTACAACTGAATTAAATCTCTTTTCATTTTTACTGTGTTTAAAAATGATACATTTACACATCAGTTTTCCTATTCACATGTCTGTGTTTTAAATCATAGCTGCAATAAGACCATTGGCTGTACAGGCAGGGGGAACCACAAAGTGGAAGAATTCTTTGCTCCACACTGTTATCTACACATATCCATGTTAGAACTATCTGTCAATTTATGAATTCAAGTTATCATTGATTTCTAATCTGATTCTGTGCTGTTTCTTCATGAAGTTTTCAAGATGCAATTGGACAGGGTGCTAGATAAGCTCATCTAGGCTCACCTCGCTGTGAAAGGTTGGACCAGGAGTTCTTTTAAGGTCCCTTCCAACCTGGGCTGTTCTATGGTTCTATGGTTCTATATACTACTGGTTCACCTGTTTTTTCTGCTTCGACATAGATGAAGTATGCTGAAAATGAGTGTTTGTTCATTTGAGGATTGTATCATGATACTTGATAGTCAGAAAATTACTGATATTGACCCAGAGAGTAGGCAGGATTCATCTCAGCTAGCTTTAACCATTGAAAAATTAGATGTTTAAATTGAAAGTACCTATCTTCACAATTGGGTAGAAATAGACTCCTTAAAAGCGCAGTCTATGCCAAAAAGAAAGATGTCCGAGGCAACTATACTTTTAATTTGGAAATCTCAGTTAAACCACAACACACTGCTCTTTGTAAACACCTTAGGTTAGTGCATTTTTAAATTATATTTCTAAACCAATTAAATCAAATTGATTACTTTTTCCATGTTTCATTCACTTTTTCTAGGAAACCAAAGGACTAAACAGATGACTAATAATTTTGAAAAGTTTGTCTCTAGCTGCTTTACTGAAACCTCCCTTCCTCAACTGTTTGCAGGTGTAAACAAAGTTCTTACACCTAGAGTTCTTAGCAAGATTGTGTCATCTGGTATCTAGTAATATTTTTGTCTTTATGCCTTCTAATTAATAGCTACATAATGTGAACATTGCTATTGTGTTAGATAAAGAGAATAAGCATATATTCCATTGGATAATTTGATATATAGACTAGCACTTACGTAAAAGTACTAGCATACATGAATGATTGTAATTAAAAAAAAAAGTCTATTTTAGGTTTCTGGCAATCAAGCACGCAAACTCAAGCCCTACTTTTGTGCTCTAGGTTTTCTGTGATGGAGTTATAGCTCTGTATTACATGACTGGTTGTCTTTTAAAAATCAATTTAATACTTGTAAAAGCTCTTAAAATCACAATACTGGAAAATTAATCTCTCTACCAAAAGAACAGATACAGCAGAGGCAGTGATGGAGCACAGTCTTCAATATGTGGTCCAAGGCATTTTATATACTCCTAACAAATTCAAGGGCAACAGTTATAACCTGTTGATGATCTTAAACAAATGGCACAGTGCAGAGAAATGTAACTGCAAAAGTAATACCATTTTCTTGCTTTAATAAGCTCTGATTTTGTGAACTTCCCAAACACTCTTAGTAAAATATAAAATATAAACACACAGATCAATACTCTCATGTCTGTGTAATGTAAAAATAAACAAGCAAACAAAAAAAACCCCAGACTCTGAAGTTGGCTATAAAAACATGATGGTTACATTTACTAAGGAAATAGTTTCATATAAAAAATGTTACATCTTGATAAAAGTGTTAAAGGAAAATAAAAAGAAGCAGAATGTAACAAATGTTTAGAAACCTGTAGAATCCTTATCTTTTAGGTGACCTTCTCTCACACCTGGTAGAGTAAAAGAGAATAAGAAGTATGAGAATGTTAATTACAGGCCGTTGTACTTTAATATCCTGTCATGGAGAAAAGTACTGCACAGAAATTTGCAACAACGAGAATTTTCTTGGTCTTTTCTTACATATGAAAGTGAGAGAGAATATTTTGTCTGAAGGAGCAGTCAGGTTCAGAGCAAAAAGTAACAAACAGGTAATATCTAAGTACGTTAAAACTCAGATTTAAAAAGATCAGATGTCATTTCAATGTCTAGGAGCTCATAATCTTTAAAAATTGAGTAGTCCTTTCATTGCTGTTAGCATCATTAATAAAAATGGATTATATATGGAACTATGAAACCTTGGGGAAAAAGAGCTGAAACAAACATGTTGCCAAAAAAGGAAAAAAAAAAAACACCACAAAAAACCAAACAGAATTGGGAAAGACAGAATAAAGTTTGCCAAGCTGAGCCTGGGGACAGCTTAATTCAAATCAATGAGACATTTAAAAGTGGGGGAAAAAAGATCAAGTAATAAATTAATAACAAAGAGGCTGCATTTTCAAACCAGCTTAGAAGGACCTGAAAGTTTTTGGTGTCATTTCCGAAAGAAATGAAGGGTTGGATTTGCTAACAACGGCATTCATGTCACATAGGAAGCACTCTGAAAATAAAGAGGAAAACATCCATCAAAGAATCTCCAATGCTAGATACACAAACTTAAATTACATTGCAAAGTGCATAAACTCTACTGGTTATTTCTTTGCCAGCAAGCCAAGGGGCAGTAGCTTCTTCTGGAGGTGACAGGCCACATCCATGTAACAAATCATTTGACACTGGATCCCAGTCTAAGCCCCACGTGGTATGCTATAGTTCTACGATGTGATTATAATGTTTTATATGTTTCATTCACCACAAAATGTCTGAAATAATAGCAATGAGCAAATGCAAGTGTTGTTTTTATAGTAGAAAACTGAGGGTATAACTTATATGACAAAGAATGTTGTATAAGGGTGCCAGGATTACTAGAGGGTTCTGGAGGATTATTTAGATTGAAAGAGTATAAGTATGATACAGTCTCAGTCATAAGAACCATATTGGAGGTTGTTTTTTCCCACTGGAAACCTGTTCTTTAACTTAAAAATGTAATCTAGGAATAAACTAACACTCATACAGCATGAATGATAGAGTGATCTGGGTATGGAGAGCTAAGCACTTTGGCAGCACAAGTGGATCTTTTGATATTGAGTACTTTGTCATAAATGTATATTTGCTTTATTAGTTAAGAATTAATCCTTTCAATTAATAGTTCCTAAATGTGAGAAAGCAATGTATGATCCCAGCTAACCAAACTCAGACACCACTATATGCAGAAATTTCTAACTTTGCTCTGAATATAGTCCAAAGAAGAATCCCTCTTATTTAATTTTCAATTTGTAAAGAATTAAAGCTTCTCATAAACTAATAAAATGTCCTTTTAAGTTTGAGGTGCAAAATGCTCTGGTGCTGTGGCCTTGGATCTGTTCCAGTTATTTAATTAGATTTTCAGTACACTGGAAAGAGCTGTGGAAGGGCACCAATTCTGCAGCTATTTGTCACAACCCTCACTCACATTCTGGGAAACAGGCTTGTGTCTTTGTCCAGCCAGGACTCAGCTGGTCATAAACTGTAGAACAAGTTCAACAAGAATACGTCTAGAGAGAGACCTGTCTTAGAAAACAGATGGGTCTGTTCCTGGATGCTATATTCTCACAGGAAGTGTGAAGGGGAGTTCAATTTCATATTCTAAAACAGGGCAGATACAGGGCTAAAAACCTGACAGTGCAGTTGCTTACCACTCACCTATAATAAAATAAACATGTTCCTTAAATGCCTTTTTTGTCTCCATAATAAACTACCTTAGAATTGCAGTAGGTGAAAATAGAAGAGATTACCATTAGCAAAGAGTGCAATTTTACTGTGAAAAGACACCGCTTTTCAGGGTCAGTTGCTTGGTGCTCAGTAATTCTTTTTTGCAAGCTGGGGCAATGTATTTAGAGACCATGTCTCCCTGTCAAACCATTTTCCTCAAATAATATTGGACCTTTTTTTCATTATGGTCTGTGTCTCAAAATATCTAGCAGAGAGGTTTTTTTAAAGGAATATGATATTATTGACTTGCACAAGGGGAAGCAGGCTACGTGCTCTGTCAACATGCATTGTTTACAGAACAAAATTATTTCTATTCCTTTGCGTTGTTTAAATTTTACTGTCTATCAACTTCCCCTTGAGTTTCTTTTCTTTCAAATTAATTAGATTTCTCTCATTTTTTTTATTTAGGCTTGACTTTAATATTAATAAATAATAACAGCAGATGCAAATTCTGCTGAAAAAAAGCTGAATATATCTGCAAAAACAGGCATCTGGACATTCAAATTGGATAGGTGATTGCCCAGACACATGAGGAAGTAAACAATCTTGAAATAAATGGCACAAAAACTAGGTCGACATAGATTTTGTTATAGACAAGTAAATATGATTTCTGCCATTACCGGTAAAAAGCCATGAGGTTTGTATTGACCTGGCAGTGCAGGCACTCAGGGCTTCTCCGAGCTTGCCTTGGCCTAATTTGGCTTTAGTGCACAATAGCAGACAAAGGGGGTTGATATTAGCATTTATAATAGTATGTTATAAACATAGGGAATTATTAATGTGACTTTTCTATATTAATTAAGACTAAGAATGATAGTACTATTGTAACAGGATTAATAACAATTGCTGTATCTGGATTATGCTGTTAAAATATTAATTGGGCTGTCAATAAATTCTTAGCTCCATATAAATGGTGTGTTCTTTTTCACATACAAATAGATTTTGAGGTAAACTTGTGGTGAATATTTGTAGACTCCTTTAAAAAATATTGCTTTAATGGACCTTCATTCAGGTGGGCATTCAAAGATCACTTAAGTTCAGCAATGATGTTGTGCTTGAAGGGTTTCTTCACAATGTATTGCAGCTTCTTATCTAGAATGGACATTACTCCTCATTCAACATCATTCATCAGCGTCAGAAGCTTTACTGCACCTCTTTTTTAAAAAAAATATATCACTAGTCCTCCAACAATTGTAAATCTTGAAAACTTCTTAGATTTCAAATATATGATATATTCCATGTAAATTTCTAATGTTGCTGTATTCTATATCAGAAAAGCACATTATCAGCTATTTTAATATGAATGTACTCAATGACTTAGAAGATAAAAAATGTGCTATTATTTCTCTTTTACGGATGGGAAGTGCATAAATGCTAGGTGGGCTGACAGGGTCAAGTGTCTGAAATGAGAGATGGACCTCTAGCTGAGTCTCTGCAATCCATTGCCCTATCAATGGGTCATCAGATATATATGCAGAAATCAGAAATACATACTTATTAAAATTAAACCACATCCATACTAGTCATGGTACTGTTTGTTCAAATAAATGTTGTTTGATTAAATAATGTTCATAAAATATTAGTTAATTTTAATGTCTTCCAGCTCCCTCACATGCAGGCAGATTCCCTGCTGACACTTATTTTACTTTAAATGAAAGTAAGTATGATTGAAAAAGAAACCTTTCCAAACTATACACTTTGATATTGGGCTATCAGGTTAATAGGGAGAAACTTAACAGATTAAACTAGTAAGAAACTGATTTTTGGACTTGGTGCTGAAAGGTCACAGAATAAAATGAGAAAGCATCTTCTGAAATACTTGAATAGATAATAAATGCTGTTTCTTTTAAGCAAAGAACTGCATATTTTTTTCTGTTGCAGATTCTCTAGTTTTGGAATGTGTCCAATAACAAAAGACATCTGATTCAGAAATGTAATGTTCATTTATGATTTAAATTCAAGTAGCTAAAGTGTTATTAAATTTTGCCAAATTGTTTGACTTCATTTCATATGCCAATGTGTCACTATCTTATGCATTATTACATGAAGAAACACATTAAAACTTGTAGCAGACATACAAAAGAATTCTTATAGACTTGTTTTTGTTGATATAGATAGCTACAGAAATGGCTAGCAAATACTGTTAGATAAATTTTAGTTTAATTTTGATTTTAAACATTAGTAAAACCAAAAATTTAATTTATATTTTGTGGGTATGCAAATATTTTTTTAATATTTGTTTCAAGAAAATCATTCACCTACTGTAATTTATTTCTATGGAAGTATCTGTTTTTTCTTTCTTTCATTGAAATGATTGCAAATTTTATCTGAAAAAATATTAACTACTCAATATTCCATATTTCTGGAACTATTTCCTTAAAAGGTGAATGATGATGGTTAAAGAATTAAATCCTGGATAACTAAACACTTAAGTAAATTAATTTTGATCCTGAGTAGGTTTAGAAAAACTTGAAAAAAAGAAGACAGTCTTTTATAAATGTTTTGAGTATTGCATGCAAGTGTTGTTTTGTTTACAAAGGAATGTTAGAAATTTTTTTATATTTATTCAAAGGTATGGTATGCCTGGAAGTGCAGGCTGTCACCCCTTCAAACGTGAAGATTTTATTTAGATGCACCTTGTGTCCTAATCTTAGAATGGATACTTTGCAATGTTGCAAGCTATGCTGCAGTTCATCATACAAAAAATTGTATGAATTCGGTGTTAGATCCATGAAACACAACACATTCCATCTTTGACTCTCAAAATTTATTTCACAAGAATATGCAGAGGATCCCTGCAGAATCTTTATTAAAGAGCAACAAATAGAATGATTTTGTTTCATCATGGTCTCCTGTCTATTCACTGAGAGGGTCACTGGATTTTCCTGTAAGCAGTAGTACCAATAATATAATGAAAACAACGTTATTTTAGGTAATAGAATCCAGCAAGTTTTTGTTTTGGTTTTGGTATGTTGTTTTTTGGTTTTTTTTTTTTTCAATAGAGACACTGAATCTTTATGCAGTAGAAAAGAAACCTGTGTACCTTTAGTGTATTGTGGTTGGCAAACCTGGAGAATGGTGGGATTAGAGCCCACTACAGGTACAGTATAGCCCAGGGGTATAGAATGCTCATGAAGGACAAGCAAGGAAGAAGTGGAGAGAGAATTTTGATATTGAGGCCCATATCTCTGAAAAAAACCAGGCCTACATCCATTATACCTCAGAAAATATGGTCTCAATATAACCCAGTCAAACCACCCTAGTGTTCATATAAATACAAAGTTGGAAAATACATTCTTTTCTCAACTTTCACAAATGATGACTTTTGTTTCAGACAGCTTTCAGAATAATAGACACACACAAGCTGGAGGTCTGTCTGTTTTACTTCCATAGAGAAACAATCTCTGGCCACTTATTACTGCTAGCAGCAGGAGGAGCAGTGTATCTGGCTGTTAAGATCACTGGAATTGTAGTTTAAACCTTAAAAATAACAAATCATTTAACTCTTTTTATCAGTATGTTTTTATTTAAAGTAGTTACTGGTATATTTCTGGACTTTTTTTTCCTATCTTGGACTTTTCTTTAGAGCTTGTCAATTGTAATGGATTAAATTTCCTATGGAGAATGTTTAAATTTTATAATTATTTGCTCCTAATTAAAAGAAAAAAAGTTATGCATTATTCCAAATTCCACAGTTTATTACAACCCTGTCTAAAGGAGTTGATCAGGGTGAAGATATTCAAACACATATACCTACAGCCTGATCCATATGTATTTTGTTTTTATTTTCCACTGGCTAGAAATGAAAGGTTTCTGCTTTTTTTCCAACGCCATATGTGGCTCTAAAGACTGTATTGGAAATAAGTAAAAACAACAATAAAAGTGTTTGTGACATCTGAGGAGAATGTGGCTTATTGTATTATAATTCTACCAGCCTTAGCAGAAAGGTCATGATCAGCACCATGACAAAGACTTAGAAGATTACTCAACATGAGTCCCACATTTTTGTATTGCTCATTGGCTGACAGACATCTTGAGATTGACACATTGCATTTTTCCTCAAGGACTGCCACTTTGATTACTTACCATTGCAAGATATAGCCCAATGTGTATCAGGCCATATCAGAATAAATTTGTATATATCACCATCTTACTTCCAGAAATCATATTTCCTAGAATTCTTATATATAAATGACATCACTAATGTTTACTGATGGTTGTTTTTGTAGTTTCACAGTGCAGGAAAAATGCGTTATGAATTATTCATCCATACAAAAAGAGATTCTGTTTTCTGCAGTTAATCATAAGAAGAGGAAATAATTTTCTGTTTAATTTCTAAAAGAAAAAACTTCCTGAAGTTGTACATTGCTGCTTTTATGCTTGAAAAATGCCTTTAGAGCTTTTCCAGACATCATTCATCTTTCTGAATTTTTTTCTTTTTCATTTTGATAGACTTATAAAATGACAGTGTGAGTTTTTCCGCTCCCAAGTTGCTCCTTTCTCTTTGTCAATAAAATTATCTTTATTTTTTCTTGTGCCAAAAAATCTCTCTTTAAATCTCGTCAGTCAGATAGTCTCACAACACAATTTTATTCCTAAAAGTACAAAACAAAGTTACTTAACAGTAGAATAATGCACTCTTAAGCTTTTTTCTCAGTTATATCGTAACAGCTGAGATACCAAAGATGTTTTATAACTAGATCTTTATTTAACACAGCTGGGAACCGATAATATCTACTGGACAACCAAATTTTATATCAAAAATTATGTACCCAGAAAAAATAGTTCTCTGTAACTACCATTACATATCCGCAACATCCTAGCTAGACTCATAAAATAATTTAGGACTCAATAGACATAGTACATTGTGAAAGCTGAGCGACAGGGAAATACATTGTTGTTTTGCCGCAACAAAGACTGTGTTCCATTCCTCAGATTCTTTAGGAGATGCATTCTGCTAAGCCTGCTTTCAGCTACAACTCTTTGGAGAACACTCCACGTGACACAAAAACTGTGCTGGCAACCGTCACATGTCAGAACATCACCCAGTTTGCGTGGTTGCCTCTTCTCCAGCAACTGGCATTTCCTACAGTTAATAACACCCTTTTTAATATCTTCCTTGCCAGTCATGTCACTGAATATTTACAATATTTTCAAGACTGCAGTCTGTCACCTGAAACTCTGGCCGTATTCAACAACAACAATTCAAAATAACATGGCTTTCTGCTGCTTAATGCACCCCAGCATTTTGGGATATTCAAGTGATCTAGCATCCCTCTATCCCTTGACATTTAAATTACCTCTTTTGTTAATTCCTCTGTAATGTTCACTCAGTTGTATCACAGTCACCTTAGCTGTCTTCTTCCTTGCTTCCCTTTTTCTAGATTGGACTTGCCTCATCATTGGAACTCAGTCCAGTTTTAAAATTTATAATTAGTACAGTGACTGGAAATCTAAATATCAGCTTTGGGACTCATTCACTAACTCACTCTTTCATGCACTAATTCACTCTTTTCTTCCTAGGCTGGTTTCTACAAATTTTAAAGGATATAGCCCAAATTCCACTTCCTGCATTTGCAATCACCTACACTGTAATATAAGAAACTAGACATCAATAAAACTGATTTTGCATTAATGCCCAGTTCCTGAAGGAAGCTTCCAGGAGGCTCTAAGGAGCCAGTGATGTATCAAATGTAAAATACAACATCTACATTTTCAGTTGCCAGTTCCAAAAGTTTAGACATGTAATCTTGAGGGAATGGGCAACAGGTGGAGTTTAGCACATGAAAAAGTGAATTATTCTTCATAATGGAGCATGTCTATATAGTAAGATTATACAAATTGCCATTTTCAACAGCCACAGCTCACGTCGTTCCTTTCTAAAGCTGATCGCATGTAAATGGCATCCTATTCATCAGTAGATCTTCATGCACATGTAGTCTTTGAAAAAATTGCCTTTCATTTTTCACATAAAGAAAAAGTGTTCTTGTATTAACAGCAGCTAGCAACAGAGTTGAGTTTATAAAATTGATGGAGGAAATTCTATCATCTGTACCTTTTTACAGTATGATGACTCATGTCTATACTATCTTTTTGATACTTAGAATGGTATGATATCTGATCCCAGAACTTATTTTAACTAAAAAAAAAATTATCATTAGTCCTGATAGGGGCTATGATTTAAAAATATTCTTTAAGATTTTAAAACCTTCGAGGAGTTTTCTCTCTTTAGGATAAGTCTGGGTATTTTTGCCCTTAAACAGAAGTGAGCAATGTAAGTGTTAGTTGATTTACTCCATCACAAACTGATGGAAAACAAAGTCACAAAGGTCGAGCTGTGTCCAAATGTATTAAACAATAGATCGCAGCATCAGCTGTCACATTCTGCTATTTTGTATCATTAATAACTTCAAGAAATGTCAACTACTTCTATGGACAACTGCCAGGTTTGAAATATAGAACTGCTAAGATTCATCCTGATTTCAATTTTGAAGGCATTGTTACATTCAGATAAAATATTGTTGCTTAATTTAATTCAACAAATATTTATTTTCAAAAACAGTCTGCTTGCAAACATATTGAACTTTTCCTGAATTGCAATAAGTTTCTTAAAACATTGCAATTGGAAATGTCTCAAAACAGCAGAGAAGGTTTGGGGGGTGGGGGTTGCTTGTTTCTATTTGGGAGATTTTTTTTAAATGATGGGTTACTTTAGTCTAATTTTTCATTTGCCTTATTTTCTTTACAAGGTAGATGAACAAAAAAAAGCAGTTATTTGCTCTCTTTAATCACTGCCACAAGCACATAAAGAAACTCCTATAGGTCTATATCTTTAGCAACTCCTCCTGTGAAAACTCTTTAGAAACTCAGGCTCAGTGTCTCAGTAATATGTGCGATTTAACATTCAGATTGTAGTTTGACCTCTATTCCTTCTTTTATTCTAATATTTATAGGCTTCATACTAGATTACACACCTAGAGAACAAAAAGCCCTCTAATATTTACCAGATAACAAATTGGATCTTCCAAGTTTAAAGAGTCATTTGATTATCATGTTCTAACTACAATTCCCAAGTACTTCAGTTGAGGTGTGAAAATAAAGGATGTCTAAGTTGGCACTTCATGACTTTACTTCCTCTGGGCTGTTGTTCTCCTAACAATACCTTTATTACTAACTTCAATACTCATGTTTTCCTAGCAGTGAATAGACGGTGAATTTTCAGTGGAATGTATGTACTCAAAGTGAGACATTCAGAACTGCAAACAGCACTGTTAGCTGTCTTGGTCAGCATCTTCTTTCTCATTCCTCTTAAAAAAAAAAAAAAAAAGATTCATATAATGTCTTTATCTAGGAGTCATCTGATTTCAATGTCTGAGTGTCTATCTTGCTTATGCACATGTAGATGTGTAGCTTACAGACACTGCTGTGATGAAGCCAGGTATCTGAATATTTCCATTGTTGCCTGCAAAATCATGAATTCTAACTGAGACCAGACCACTCAAGCCCAGAGAGAGGTTAAAGACAAAACTTTTGAGCTGGCAGTGAAGTTCGGTCATGAATACAAGAGCACTTGCTCTACATATCTGGTGAGTCTGCAGACAGCACATATAAGGAGACAGAAAAAAAAAGACTGCAAGGAGTTTCTGGCTTTGTCTTATCATGCGGTTTTGTCTTCTTGCTTGTTTCTCTTTGAAACTTAAGTTTACAGCAGTATAGAGAAGGTGTTAGTATACATAGGTTAGGGAGTGGAAGAAGGTAGTCATAAGTATAATTTAGAAGGGAGAAATGAAGTTGGAAATGTTAGAGGCTGAATCTGCACTGTGCTACACTCATGAGAATGAAACGAGTTCAGTGTGAACTATGTGACTTAACAAGTGAGATGAATAATGACAGAGATTTAGATGTGTTGTGGTCTTTTACACAGAGTTGCTGACACAATACAATTGTGAATCATCATAGAATTATAGAATGGTTTGGGTTGGAAGGAACCTTAAAGATCATCTAGTCCCAAACACCCTGGAATGGGCAGGGACCCCTTCCACTAGACCAGGTTGCTCAAAGCCCCATCCAACCTGGCCTTGAACACTTGCACTGAGGAAAACTACTTAAGCCAGGTAATAGACAGCCCTACCAGAGGGGATGACATACTGGACCTGTTGGTCACCAGTGCAAATGAGCTAATTGGTGACATCAAGATTGGAGGCAGCCTGGGCTGCAGCGATCATGCACTGGTGGAGTTTGCAGTCCTGAAGGATATGGATCAGGGGAAGAGTGAAGTCAGGACCCTGAATTTTAGGAAAGTAAAATTCCATCTCTTCAAGGAGTTAGTCAACAGGACCCCCTGAGAAACTGCCCTCAGAGACAACCTAGCAGAACACACCTGGCAAATTTTTAAGGATGCTCTCCACAGAGCACAAGAGCTCTCAATTATCAAGTGTAAGAAATGAGGCAAGGAAGGCAAGAGACTGGCATGGTTGAGTTGGGACCTGCTGGTCAAAGTAAAGGGCAAGAAGGAAATGCACAGGCAGCAGAAGCAGGGACAGCTATCCTGGGAAGAGTACAGAGACACTAGCCAGCTGTGTAAGAATGAGGTCAGGAGGACCAAGGCACAGCTGGAGCCGAACTTGACAAGAGTTGCAAAGAATAACAAGAAGGGCTTCTACAGGTATGCCAGAAAATGCTAAAAAGTTTGTCCCCATTTTTCATATAGGTTCCCTTTAAGTACTGAAAGGCTGCAATAAGGTCTCCCTGGAGCCTTCTCTTCTCCAGGCTCAACAACCCCAACTCTCTCAGCTTGCTTGCATAGGAGAGGTGCTCCAGCCATCTGATCATTTTGGTGGTCCTCCTCTGTACCCACTCCAACAGGTCCATGTCTTTCCTGTGCTGAGGGTTCCAAAGCTGGACGTAGGACTCCAGGTAG
Source organism: Phaethon lepturus (assembly GCF_000687285.1). Taxonomy (NCBI): domain Eukaryota; kingdom Metazoa; phylum Chordata; class Aves; order Phaethontiformes; family Phaethontidae; genus Phaethon; species Phaethon lepturus. The sequence continues at coordinate 18,945 of NW_010561138.1, read as the reverse complement.
GATCTCACCAGAGCGGAGTAGAGGGGCAGAATCACCTCCCTCAACCTGCTGTCCACACTTCTTTGGAGGCAGACCAGGACACTGTTGACCTTCTGGGCTGCAAGCACACACTGCTGGCTCATGTCCACCTTTTCATTCACCAGTAACCACAAATCCTTCTTGGCAGGGCTGCTCTCAATCCCTTCATCCCCCAGCCTGTACTGATACCTGGGGTTGACTCACTCAGGTGCAGGATGCTGCACTTGGCCTTGTTGAACTTCATGACGTTCACACAGGCCCATTCCTCAAGCTTATCCAGGTCCTGCTGGATGGCATCCCATCCCTCAGGCGTGTCATCTGCACCACCCAGCTTGGTGTCATCTGCAAGCTTGCTGAGGGTGCACTTGATTCCACTGTTTATGTCATTGATGTAGATATTAAACAGTATTTGTCCCAATATGGACCCCTGAGGGACATCACTTGTTGCTGATCTCCATCTGGACATTGAGCTGTGGACCACTCCCCCATGGATGAGACCATCCAACCAATTCCTCATCCACCAAACTGTCCATACATCAAATCTATATCTCTCCAATATAAAGAGAATGATGTTGTGGGGGATCGTGCCCAAAGCCTTACAGAAATCCAGAGAGACAACACCCATAGCTCTTCCCTTGTCCACTGATGTGGTCACTCCATCACAGAAGGTCACTATGTTGGTCAGGCAGGACTTGCCCTTGGTAGAAGCCATGCTGGCATGCTGGCTGTCTTGAATGACCTCCCTGTCCTCTTTGTCCATTAGCACAGGTTCTAGGAGGATCTGTTCCATGATCTTCCCAGGCACAGAGGGGAGGCTGAGAGTTCAGTAGTTTCCAGGGTCCCCCTTGCTACCCTTTTTAAATGTGCAATGTTTCCCTTTTTCCAGTCTCCAGGGACTTTACCTGACTGCCAGAACTTTTCAAACCAGGGAGAGGGGCTTGACAACTACATCAGCCAATTCCCTCAGGACTCTGGGATGCATCTTGTCAGGTCCCATAGACTTGCCAGCCAGCTGGACATGAGCCTGCAGTGTGCCCAGGTGGCCAAGAAGGCCAACAGCATCCTGACCAGCAGGAGTAGGGAAGTGATTGTGCCCCTGTACTCGGCGCTGGTGAGGCCGCACCTTGAATACTGTGTTCAGTTTTGGGCCACTCACTACAAGAAGGACACTGACCTGCTGGACTGTGTCCAGAGAAGGGAAGCAAAGCTGGTGAAGGGTCTGGAGAACAAGTCTTATGAGGAGCAGCTGAGGGAACTGGGGTTGTTCAGTCTGGAGAAGAGGAGGTTGAAGGGAGACCTTATCCCTCTCTACTACTTCCTGTAAAGGGGTTGCAGTGAGGTGGGTGTTGGTCTCTTCTCCCAGGTATCTAGTGATAGGACTAGAGGAAATGGCCTCAAGTTGCGCCAGGGGAGGTTTAGATTGGATATTAGGAAAAATTTCTTTACTGAAAGAATTGGAACAGGGTGCCCAGGGAAGCAGTAGAGTCACCATCACTGAAATGTTCAAAGACTGTGTAGACATGGCATTTTAGGACATGGTTTAGTGGGCATGGTAGTGTTTGGTTGACTGTTTGACTTGATGATCTTAGAGGTCTTTTCCAACTTTAATGATTCTATGACTCTATGATTTTTGTATGTTCAGATTCCTCAAGTGGTCTTGAACCTGATCTTCTCTTGCAGGGGTGGGACTTTGTTCCTCCAGTCCCCATCTTGCAGTCCATCCACTCAAGAGGTCTGGGAAAGAACATTGCCAGTGAAGACTGATGCAAAGATGTTGATGAGTACCTCAGTGTTCTCCTCATCTCTTGTCACCAGTCTGTCAGTCTTGCTCATCAAGGGGCGTATGCTTTCTTTGACCTTCCTTTTCTGCTTGAGGTTTTGCCTTCATGTGCTCTCCAGATGTTGTGTGATCCTTCTCCAGGCTCTGGGCATCTATTGCTGGCACTGGAATCATGGTACGAGTGGGATGGATGGAGGTTCCCCTGCCCCAGCAACTTTAATTTAAAGCCCTCTTCACCAGCTTGGCAAGCCTATGACCAAAGATCCCCTTCTCTAACAAATGGACCCCATCAGCCCCCAGGAGACCAGCTTTCTCAAAGCATGTCCCATAGTCTAAATAGCCAAAAGCCTGGCTGTGGCACTAGTCCTGTAACCATTTGATGATTCACCAGATTCAGCTGGCCCTTTCAAACCATTCCCTTTGACTGAGAAGACTGATGAAAATACTACCTGAGCTCCAGAGTCACATTCTTCCGCTCCCAGGGCTCTGTAATCCTGAAAGTCCTGTGAAAACCTGGAATTGTGGCAATATGATGTAAAATCTTTGCTACTCCACAAGAGAGATGACAAGGCACTTTTATATTTCCTTATCTATTGTAGTACTCCAAAGGACAGGGCGTTCTTTTCCCACAGTTAAAATGTTATTTTCTGCTGTAATTGTAACTTGCTAAGGGCTATACAGTTTGGAAAATTTTGAGACCACAAATCCACTACTTTCTTACAGAAAGAGCATTCTTCATGTAGTTAGGAATAGTTCTGAGGAGGAGTTCTGTCAGATTTCCTGGCTGTTTCTTATGCAAATAACAACAGTAATGTTTAGACTCTTTTTTTAAGATGTCTGCTTTAGAGTCTAAAAGCCAACATTTAGGATTGTAATCATTGTTGCTGATCTAACCTGTTTTCTGTGGAAGTAAGATTGTGATTAGAAGGTATTTAATTCTGCTGCTTACTATGTACACATGCAGCCCTTATCCACTACTGAAATATAAACAGTAACTTTTTTTTCCAGATATATTTTAGTTTTCACTACCAAAAGCACCAGTAACAGCACTTTATAAAGAACAGTGGCTTAATTTCCTCAACTTCTTGGATGACGATGTATTTCAGTACAAGCAGAAGCTAGGTAGCACCCGTAGTCATTGTAACAGACGATTTTTGGAAATACAGTACAACAGAGGAATTATACGTTAAGGATATGAATCAGTTAACTAGCTTTTTAATGGCATTCACTCAGCTGCAATCCTAACCAGGTTCAATATATAATCTGTTTGTTATTTCAACAGTGCCTTGGAACTGTACAAAGTAGGTTGCACAATGTGGGTGTGGTAATGAAAATACTTCTTTTATCTTTGTCTGAGACTTTCACTACATAGAAGAAGGAGTTTGCCTAGCTATGCATTCCTAGTATTGGCTCTATCAGTAAGGAGGAGTATCACATTTACGTATATATCACAAGGACATAGAGATCTATGGAAACTGGAATTAATTCTGTAGGCATATGTATTTTTTCTTTGTGTCCAAAGCAGGAAATAAGGATATGTGAAATACGAGAGGACAGGTGTAAGTGACTCTTGATGTTTACTGTGGCAGAACAGACCAGACAGAGTCTACAGAGTATATTATTTACTCTGTTCCTAATTTTACAATTTTGTGCCAGTTTTTTCATATTAATGTGTAATTTCACACTCTGCTGTTACCTTCTGACAAAAGCCTAGCCAGCAATTGTAACCTGAGAGTATATCAGATGTAACTACTTCCATTCCAACTTCTAATATTATTGATGTTGATCATGAACTGGATTTTTTCTTTCTTTTTTTTTTTTTTCTCCTTCATGATTACAGTTTCTGTCAGCTTCATTATATTCAATTAACACAAAGCAGTAAAGACATACCCTCCAGTCACAATCTCACACAGTTTTCTAAAGCAAGCAGGTTTAATCACCAGTAATAATTATACTGCTAAATAAAGACATTTGAATTGTACTGCAAAAAGTACAGCTCAAAAAGACTGTCATCTGAACTGATAGAAATGGAAGTGACTTCAATTCAGTGAACTTTGATGTTTTATGTTTTTTAATTTGATTATCAGTAATTATTTAACCACAATGATAGCTCTTGGATACATCTGTCTAGTGCACTTTTACACTTCTGACTCTTTCAGCCATTATCTATAGAGAAATACTAATAGTTGAACACTAACAATTTTAGGAACAGAATTAAATTTCATTGAGGCTATCTTTTGATAGCTACTTGCTATCAAAACTTAGCTATAAATTGCTATAATTTAAGTTTTTTATGCTGCAAAGAATATATGTATATATTACTGTTGCTATTGTGGTTGTACAGATTAAGCCTGCACCCACAATGTAAGATCAGCTTTTGGAATTTTGGAAGTAAGTTTATAAACTTATATCATCTCTAGTTCTTATTGTTATAATATGCTGAACCAAACTTCCAACTTCAAACCCTAACCTCGGCCTACTTCTTATTTCAGATTGTTTTTATCCTACCTAAATCTTTATTTTGCAAAGCTTTATTTTTGTTGTTTTTTTTTTTTTTGTTTTCCCCTCACACACCTTTTAAACCGGGATGAAATTTTCTTTAAAGTAGGAAAAAACCAAAACTTTGCATGTTTATTTCATGAGAAACCACAGTGTTGGTCATGACCACATAAGAGGCTTATAAACATTGTATTCTTAGTCTGGTTTATGTTTTAAGTGACATATAAAAATAGATTAATTAGTTTCAGTAATTCAAGTAGTATAATAAAAGGCATTCTTTTTCTCCTCCAGTTTTTCTCAGAGGGTGGAATAGGCACCAAGATAATATGGGAGTCTCTTTTCCATGTGGGAATCTTATGAATCATAATTCAATATATGCAACATCTGTTAAGAACTGTGACAAGAACTGTGACATGAACTGACTGCTGAGCAGTCAGCATACCCGTGTTTGTTCATAGGACTGTAGTACAAGGCTTCAAGAAGAGTGACAATGTCATTTGTAATGCTTTGGGACACTGAGTTGACTGAAGCCAGGGGAAAAAACTTTACTTCAACTTTTCTGAAAAGTTATGAGAGTTGGAAAATTTTCCAAACAGAGGATGATGTAACTGAAGTGTTGATTGCAGTCTTTGACTTTGGGACGAACGAAGAAAGCATTTTAAAGGCACACATAAGGAAGAGAGATCTGGTACTTCCAATTTTCACATTCATAGTAACTTAATATGAAAAAAGATTGATAATAAAAGTAATTACATGTGCTGTAGGAGAACATTCTTTGATAATGCAGAGAACCCTGAATTACTTTGGAGACAGCAGTAGATTTTTAAAGGACTGGAGGGAGGAAGGAAAATCAACGTATTTTATAATTTTGTTCAATTCAGTACATTTTTTATATTCAGTTAACAACACTGGTTAGTAACCTGTCAAGATGTTGGTTGCAAATGCTGGTGTTTGAAAAAATGAAAAAAATGTATCTGAAAAATGAGATCATAAACATTGTTTCAGTTCTGAAAAAGAGTGGTTGAAGAAGAATTTCTTGAGGTTCAGCATTTTACATGGTAGATGTGCCATAAAGAGATGGTATCTATAATATCTTTAACATTTATGTCTAGGAGTGAAATTCCACCATCTGCAAGAAACCTCCCCAATACTACTAGATGGCAATGCTTTTGTCTAAGCAGAGGAGGGACAGATTTATTGCACTGGCACAAAAAGATCCTAAGGAAGACAGTTCAGGGGAACATCTGTGAGGGGTACACTTGTGTCCTGTATGACAGCATGTCTGATTACAGCTCTGTCTTGAAAAGCATGACAGAGCCCCTTCAAGAAACTACAGGGTAATACAGTGAATTTGACACCAGGTTTGTCTTCAAGAACAAAATGTTCTCTCATGGTGTTTTTGGGTCTGTAGATGCACACTCATGCCTGGAGCAATGTGTCTAATGTGACTGTTTCTCTCACATTTCTCTGGGGACATGGTATATTATGTCTCACCTCCTACTCAACAGTTGTTCTACCCTAACATGACCTCCTCTGTCATAAAGGTATTGTCAACTGTGGAGCTGTATCTTAAGGCTCCTCAAAATTAAAAATAAATATTTCAGCTTGTTGATTATTTTTTTCTCTATAATACCCCTATAGCTACCAGTACCACTAGTGGGATAATGCCCACTAGTCAAGTCTGCATAGACCAGCACTGCTGTCAGAAGAACTGTTTGTCACATTATATGTTATCTAATGTGTTTAAACACTAACCTAACCTCCTTTTAGTCTAAACCTGCTTTGATACATGGCATACATAAGGCACCAGTAATATTTACATGATCCTTCCTCCACAAATGGAGAATAAGTCAGCATCTTCAACTTCATACATTTTTCAGACATATTTCATTCTAGCAGGCTTTTGTGGCATCTCACAGTAGAGAAAATCCAGATATTAGTAAACCAGAAGTGCAAGTCTCTGCTGGAGTTCATATCTGTAGAACTTTGTGAAAATTCAGAATTATTTTATGTTTCTCAAAAATACTGTCAAACCAGCCTAACTTGAGTAAGAAATAAGATGAAAAAGAAACAAATTTGGGGGGAAGTAGAGTCCAATAGTGTCTCTATCCTCTGAGTTAGAGCTTGCAAACTTTCCTTCTAATCAATGGAAATGATGGTGTGATTTATCTTACCATAAAGTAGATGACTATAATAGATCAGAGAAAGCACACCCTCCTATTACCATTTTTCTCTATGGATTTTGAAGGAGACCTAAGATTATTTGGATGTAGACTTCTACATTCTAGGTATCTGGAATTAGCCAGTTGAGATAGATCACACATTAAAGCTGCACTCTATAATGCCAACAGTAATTGACTTAAATAATGACACAGTTACCAAAAAGCAGTTGTGGAGGTTTAACCTTGTCTAAGGGCCAAACTCCCCACCCAGCCACTTGTTCACTCCATAGGATGAGATAGTAGATAACTATCTACTTTTGACTGTTATAGAAGGGTAACCCCTTAAGATTGGGGACTGTTCTTTAAAACACAGATACTTCCAGAAAAGCAGATCTGTTCGAAGTGGCTTGTAGAAAGTTAATTATATCAGCAGTCTAAGACTTCACATTTAGAGAAGCATTCAGGCATCAAATTGTTCAATGGTTTTCAATTAAATGACAAGTAAGAATGACATTGGTATGATGGAGAGTCTTAAAGAAATTCCAGTAACCACCTCTGGTGATGGCCCAAGGTGTAATGAAGAGATGAGATGCACAGATAGTGGGGCTGAAGATAAAGCAGGATACCCAACAATGAATTCATATTAGAATCACAGGATATGTCATATTGCCAGTTTTTCAGAGCGATTTAACTAATCTAATTAGGAGACAAAAGTGAGAGGACAAATTCTGTGACTGGCTGTCAGCACTAATAACAGAAAGAATACTGAATAGTAAAATGGCTGTAAATGAATACACTCAAGACCTAAAATGATAATCAAATAGCACATACTGTTTGCTACTCTACCATTACTGCGACTGGCTTTCTTCTTCATATGGATTCACCATAAATCAGTCAACAATCCTGAGATTTTGCAATTCATTTAATGAAAGTAGATTTTACACAAAATATACAAAACAAACATGAGACTGTACAGACAGATAAAAAAATAAAAACAGCTGATCATAACTGCTTCTAAATCAATTCAGTCATATTATTTTTACACACTTGTTTCAAAAATTAAATATTTTTTTCTCTCAGATGTAGAACAAGGTCAGGGATAACTCTAAATTAATTGTCCCCTTTGAAACAGAAATAACTCTGTTGAACATCTTCAGATGATTACCTCAATAAGGTAGTAGAAGAAGCTATCCTAAAGGATCATAATACAGCCTATAATGAAGAGAAAGTAGAATAATATTTTATTGACTCGTGCTTTAGAGGACATGCAAGGCTATCTTTTGGCTGTTTTATGACCACTAGCATATAATGAATTCTCAATTACATAATGCATATATGTATCCAGTTACAAAACGTTGTTGATATTGTTTTGGTTTTATTCATACTTTTGTTTGTTTGGAGCTTATGCCAAAATTCATACTGCATATAAAAAGAACTTTGCCATGACATGCTGGGAAAAAGCCATAAGTGAGTTTTGCAGATCTCAACACTTCAGAAACAGTCAGCTTCTATAACCTTATTCTTTCTACTTTTGATATATACAAAGTGGACAGCTGTTGTGGTGGCAGGATTAGGAAGGTGACACTTCTGCTATAGCTGTAAAACTTAGATAATTTATTTCTCTGCAGTTGGTGCACATCTGTGCCCATTAAAATCAATGGCAAAATTCTCATTTTCTTCAATAATGTAAGATCAAGTGAAAGCATTTAAAGACTGAGATATTCCCACCCTCAAAAGTAAATATCTTTGTGATGGCTGGGTGTTATGGAGGAGGAAAGAATCCAAGCTGAAGGTCTGTTTTCTGTCAGTTATCTGCAGAGTTAACTTTTGTCAAAGATTGTAATAACAGTTCCATATGAATTTTTGCTTTCTAAGTACACATTTAGCATTTTCTTAACATACATTCTATCAGTACAATCAATCATTTTAGTTGATGTTGTATTACACATATCTTAAGATACAATACTTTCTTCATTCTGACCCATCTTCAGAGACAAAGTGAAAAATTATAACATTCACTAGGTGTCAGATGGAACAGAATATCTTTGTAATAATAAGACTAAATCCTCTAAGAAATCTTAGATTTTCACCAAGATATCAAAGAAACAAATTAATAAGAAAAAAAAAAAGAACTGTAAACAGGAGTGGTGTTGAAGTTTAGAAACAGAGACTGGAGAAACCTTGCTACTGACCTGGGCAGGATGTCAGTTTGTCATCTCTGCTCATATCTATAAATTGTAAGAAACAATTACAGCTTATTATCATATATTACAAAGACAACCTTCAAAAAACCCCATGGTGACTAGGGTGGGTAGTAAAATTTTCCACAATGCCATCAACTTTTAGGAAACCACCTTTTTTGTCTTTAAGATCTTTACTGATTTCTCAAATGTGGTTGGAATTTCATGGACAGTTGACAAGTATGCTGGTGAGGGGAGTAATCATAAAGACATACATAAAAACGGGGGGATGCTATAAACTCTCTTTCTGTAGGAAACCAGATTACTTAAAGAGAGACCACAAACTCCTGCTTTAAACACACAGCATGAAATGGAGGATAGCAGTGATTGCAGCAGACTATCTCCAAAGAATGAATTTGCCACATCTGCTAGGAAGTAATCAATAAACAAGATCAGGATTAACTCAGAGGAAGAAAATTCTTAATGTTTCTTTATGGAAACAGTCTGACTAATCTTGATTCCAGACGGTTTACCTTTCCTCGTTTAGGTCTTTTAGACCTTGGTGTTCACTAGAGGAAAACAAAACATTCATGGAACTATCTACCTTTATTGCCCTTTCATACTGAAAATCATTGTCCATTGTATACTTATAAGCTTTATGCAGGCAAAAATTTAACACACCTTGTAGATAGAAGCAAGTTATTTTTAGTTCCCTTAAAATTTTAAAAACCTAATATAATTGTAACAGTTATCTCGAGTCCAATTGCAATAATACTAACACAGTCTAACTTAATACAGAAAATTAATACTCTAGAACAAAGCATTACTCCAGAATAGAGTAAAACTAATATTTATCCTTTTATTTGGTGTTATACTCACTCTTCTAATGTTCATAGGGCTCTTAAGCATGATGACACCAGTGCTCCTCAGTTAGAAAGGTGGTTGTTTGCCACAAAATGTTATTGTCTCCAGTTCTTCACTGCAGGAAGTATGATATTTGTGATGGTGGTCCCTTTATTTTCCGTCTTTGGGTCAGTTTGGGGCTATCTTTCTACTTCATATTACAATTTGATTCCTTGTCATTTGTTTCCAGCTACAGGTTGAAAGTTGCACAACAGCTTCTTCCAATCTCAATGGACACAAAGTTGTATGCTTTTTATGCAGTAACTACATATGTAGGGGGACCCAGGCTGGAGCAGCCTGTTCCTGAAGGACAGCGCCCCATGGCAGGGACCCAGGCTGGAGCAGTTCGTGAAGAACTGCAGCCTGTGGGAAGGACTCACATTGGAGAAGTTCATGGAGAACTGTCTCCTGTGGGAGAGACCTCATGCTGGATCATGGGAAGAGTCTCAGGAGTCGTCCCTCTGAGGAGGAAGGAGAGGCAGAAACCACTTGTGATAAACTAACCACAACCCCCATTCCCTATCCCCCTGTGCTTCTCGGGGGAAGGAGATAGAGGAAATCAGGAATGAAGTTGAGCCCAGGAAGAGGAAAAAGTTGGGGGGCAGATGTTTTAAGATCTGGTTTTTGTTCTCATTATCTCTACTCTGATTTGATTGGTAATAAATTAAATTAATTTCCCCAAGTCTGTTTTGCCCATGACGGTAATTGGTGAATGATCTCTCCCTGTCCTTATCTCAGCTCAAAAGCTTTCCTTTATGTTTTCTCTCCCCTGTCCAGCTAAGCAGGGGGAGTGACAGAGCGGCTTTGGTGGGCACCTGATGTCCAGCCAAGGTCAACCTACCACAAAAGGCTAAAACTGTATCAGAAAATTTGCTAAGCAAGAAAGATAGTGTTTAAATTTTTTTAACTCACTCTGTTAGGTTTAGCAAGTTCCATATAAACTTTAAAATCACAAATTCACTTAGGTTAAAATTAAAGAATAAGCTAATAAGATTTTATGAGAAGTGGGATATGCAAAAACCTATTCCCTATCCCTCTGTCACGTTTTTAATGATTTCATTAGACTTGATTCTATTAAAAAAAAGTAAAACAAAACAAATGAAAAAAAAAACCAAACACACACCAAAACCAAACCAACCAAATCCCTGAGAAAAACCACACAAACTAAAAGTTATATTCCATTGGGTTATTGGCCAAATGATTATTCCTGTTTTATCAAGTCAAAATAGATGTGAATACTGAAAATACATATATTTGAAGGTGACTAGCAAGGGACATATTATCTAAATTGTAAAATACCTTTAAGAAACTGGAATGGAAGAACAGATTTTCTACTGTGTTTTCCCTCAAACATCAATATCATAGAATAATAGAATCATAGAACCTTTGGGTTAGAAGGGATATTTAATGGTCATCTAGCCTAGCCCCCTGCAATGAACAGGGACATTTTCAATCTGATCAGATTGCTCACAGCCCCATCCAACCTGACCTTGAACGTTACCAGCAATGGGGCATCTATCACCTCTCTGGGCAAACTGTGCCAGGGTTTCACCACCCTCACTGTGAAAAATGTCTTCCTTCTGTCTAGTCTGAATCTACCCTCTTTTAGTTTAAAAACGTTGCCCCTTGTCCTACCGTTACAAGCACTGCTAAAATGTCTGCCCCTATATTTCTTATAGACCCCCTTGAAGTACTGGAAGGCTACAGTAAGGTCTTCCTGGAGCCTTCTCTTCTCCAGGCTGAACAACACCAACTCTCTCAGCCTCTCCTCAGAGGAGACATATTCCAGCCCTCTGATCATTTGTGTGGCCCTCCTCTGGACTGGATCCAACAGGCCCATGTCTTTCCTGTGCTGAGGGCTCCAGAGCTGGACACTGGACGCAGGTGGGATCTCACCAAACAGGAGTAGAGGGGCAGAATCCCCTCCCTTCACCTGCTGACCATGCTTCTTTGAATGCAGCCCAGGATACAGTTGACCTCCGGGCTGTGAGGGCACATTGCTGGCTTCTGTCCAGCTTTTCATCCACCAGTACCCCAAAGACCTTCTTGGCAGGGCTGTTCTTGATCCCTTCATCCCCCAGTCTGTACTGATACTGGGGGTTCCCCCTACTCAGGTGCAGGACCCTGCCCTTGGCCTTGTTGAACCTCATGGGATTCACACAGGCCCATTCCTTGAGCTTGTCCAGGCCCCTCTGGATGGTATCCCATCCCTCAGGCTGTGATATTGAGAAACCATCTTGATTTTCAACATAGAGGTTCACGCCATTTTTTAAAAAATAACTAACATATTCATTAAAAAAAATGTAAATTTCAGCTTATCTGGAGATAGTCCTTAAAAATCCTACTAAACAAGAATTCCAAACACAATTATCTACTATAAACATTTTATTTGTGAAAAGTAATCCATTGCTTAAAGTGATAACATTTCTATTAGCAGACTCTTATTATTTTTCTGATTTTGTATAAAAATATGCAAAAGTTTGTTTTCTTTTCTTATCTCTCTTTTTTCCTTTCTCTTTTCCCTTTTCTTCCTGACTTTGTCATCTTTGTCTTCATCTTTACCTTTATCTAATCTTGTACTACAGTAATACCTTGAAATTCTTTTTAGTGACCTCTTCTGTTCCCTAAATGAAGTGGAGAAACAGAGTGAAATGTTTCAATGTAATGATGAATCGTTCATATTAATCAGATTTTGAAGTCTGTGATGCAGAAGTGAATTCATTGAGTTCATATCATTGTTGTAACTTATTTATTGCCATATCTTGATGTATGACTATGTTTTGGTCTGTTTTACTTTTGTTTCTTAAAAATTAAAACGTTAAGAATGTAATGCTAATACCTTGTATTAGTATAAATGACTAAAAATGTAGATAGATAGATAACTTATGTACAAGAGATCTTGATGGCAACTGTATACATATATAAATATAAAATAAAATACCTACAAATTTTGAGAACGATTGCTAGTTCAACAGAGTCTTTCTGTGGGGTAGGAGGGAAGTGAAAGTAAGATCAATACTGTGTTAAAATATAGTTCCTGGCCAGCCCTCTATTATTTGTGTTACAGTGTCATACTAGTGTCATCATAGTTCAGCTGTGCTAACATATTGCTCTTGTTTGGAAATTTGCAAATGACAAGTAGCTTAAAGATATTTTTAGCGCCTTTAACCTGTCTAAACTCAGCTTCCAGTTGACTGAAAACAAACTGTCAAAACTAGTCACCTGCAGGAAGAACTAGCTAGTAGACTTTTGTAATACTTGTTTTGGTGGTTTAATCTTACATGTTTTGCCTTGCTGTAACACAGACTTAATGAGCTGCCACAGTTAATTACTAGATGGTTACCATAACTCAGAGCTGGTAAATGGTAGCTTTCTCACGTAAATAGTTGTTGATACTAACTCCAAACTGAGACAGAGGGCCTATGGATGGGTTTAGTACTTATGAAAATGCTAAAATATTATATGCATTTTGTAAGTTTACCTCTCATATCTGAACCTGAGATTAGGACTGAAAATTCAGTAGCATACTCATGTAAATGGCTCTAAGCTTGATGGTTTGTCCATAAGGTCATGCAGTGCATGGTCCAGATGAACATATTGATCAGACAACTGTTTATACATGACCGGCCCTTTTTATCACCTTATCCTTCTTTTTTCCCACACTTGTTCCTCCTGAAATCATCTGTGTCTTCCCCTTTCCCCACTTTTTGTTCCTCTCCTAAATATCCCACAGTGTCTTGTGTAATATCAAAATGCTCTTCCCGTACATCCCGTAATGTGTTCCATAACGCTAGACAGTGAATACCCTCAGGCCCCAAAGGTTCTCTGGAGAGCTGCTTATCTTGATGGGTTTCAGGCCTGGACACTGGGGTGGAGGATATTCTGGGACAGCCCTGGGAAGGGCCTAAATATGGTGTCCTTTTCTCTAAGTCCTTAAGTTGGGTTCCTGCCTGCATCTGTGTGCCTGTGCTCCTTTGGGCTTGTGGAGATGGACCTTTAAGTCATTAAGGGTAATGGCTTCTGTGATGAGCTTGGAAGTAGGCCAACGGGGTATTATTCAGGCTCCTCCACCTGTCATTGTCTCCTTCTGTTACTTTGTGGTGTGCAGAAAAGCTTTTCTCACATTCCCTAACACTCTTCAGATAGAAAATGATCTTCAGATAAATGTGGTCTCCAAATTAATTACATATAACTGAGTAATGAACCTGGATGCACTTTTGCATTGCCTTAATTCTCAGGCTCTACTCAGTGAGAGAATAGTAGGGGATGTAGCATTTCTATATAAATTAAACCAATCAATTTTAAGGTGAACAGGTAACATTCTAACTGGACAAATTAGACACCAGGGCCAAAACTCAAAACTTGTCATAGCCTTTGTGTAAAGGAAGTGATATCTATCTGTTCAATGCCTTCTTGAATAAGATGACACCTGTTAATCAAGTCTGTCACAACTTTTGCACTGTTACATCCTGAATTTTTATTGTAGAGACAGGATTTTCATCAAAGATGACTTAAAATAGATACATTTATGTCAAGAAGTGAGAAGAGTGTCCTTATACCACCATCAAAAAACAGTTTCTTAGAAATTATTAGAGAATAGTTGTGGTTTTAGATCAGTTAAAGTGTTGTTTTAAAGTTTAATGATGTATTTGAAGATAATCTCTCATTTTGGATAAGACCTTTTATTAAAATAAATACTTCTGCTTTTTCTTTTTTTGTTTTTATTTTAAGTTCATCTTTAATATATTTAAAATATGTAGTTTACATCAAACAATTATCTTAAGTTGTCTGTCAGACAAACTTCTAGTAACTCAGTGTTCTTACCCCATTGTATAATTTTGGAAGCCTTTCATTCTGCCAGCCACTTGTAGAGCAGTGACCTTTCTTGTGAAATTTCCTGTCAGGTTAGCAAAAGCAGTTTCAGTGATAGTGTCATGCTCTTTTTCCTCTTAATTACCATGACTTGAAATATGCCTACTTTTCTGTAAGTTACAGTTAACAATTAAGACTCTTACTTAGTTTTCCCTCTAGATTTTTTTTTTTAAATCCTTTTGTTATTGGGATGTGATTAATCAAACTTGCTTTTCATTGTAACTGCACATCAGTAAAATTACTCTAATAGTATCAGTAACACTGATACTAGTCTACAAAGGTTTATTGTTAGTTTCCTCCAAGCAGTATAATCTTGTCAGGTTTTTTTATCCATCTCTGACAAAATTTCAGGTTTTGAGGATTTTAAGCTCTCAAAAAAAAATGTACTACTTACTGGTGCATTGTAAATTCTCTGGAATATTGTGTATCACCCATTCTGGACGTATTTTGAAAGTGAGCACACATACTTACACTCATTTGTGTTTGGCTTTTATAGAGTATGCTGCTCTAACAATAAAAGAAAGCACTACCTGAGAATCAGAGAGCCCAAACTGTTATTTTTGTTAAATGATGACATCTTTACTACAGGGATTCTAGGTATTTTGTTACTTGATGAGACAAAAGATGTACTGGTCATCAGACATTGTTTGTCTCTCAAGCATGATATTGTGTGACATCATCTAATTTCAAAAGCCACTTTATTTTGAAGTTCCTGTTTATTTTCTCAAGAAAACACTGGTACTAAAGAGATTCATATTGAGATGACTAGATCTAAGGATCCTGACTGTTATATATTATATTCTAGACAATAATATTTAAAGAAACTGTAGCATTTATATATATTTAGTACTTCAATTTTATTGGATCTTTTAGAGAATAGAATTAAATATTTCTGAAGTGACATCTGTTTTACATATTTATTCCTTCCTTTATTCCTATCCTGACTGGTCTAATATCCTTATGGATATAGTTCTTGTTTCATGATTCCCAAAAATAATGCAGATAGACATGACCATCATGTTGCATACCACTTTCTCCATACAAATAAGGAACACAGTGTGTACAAACTTAACACAAATGAAGCTTTATGAGTTGTAGCTCAAGTATTCAGACTGTCCTCTTGAAGTAAAATTCAGAGGTAACATATATGATGTAGTTGGAAATGTATATGGTGTAGCTCAGAATGAAAGCAAAATGTCACTTCACTTTCTGCTGACGAAGATATAATTTTTTCTGTTTTTAAAATGTTCCTCTATGTGATCATGCCTCCCATCTACATGAATGAGAAAGCAACAATACAGGAACCATCATCTTTTGTACAACAGTTAGGAGAAACTTAATGACCACTTAATGACCTCCTTATGAATCACTAAAAAGTTTCTCTTAACTGTTGGCAATTATAGTTTCTAAATCATGTCTAATCTTGTAGTAAAATGGTGCAGCAAATATTTCCAGAGGAAGAAAAGACATAATCAACTTTTGGGGAGCAAATATATGTTTACTTATGAGGTGAGGAAAAACTAATGTAAAATCAGATTGTCAGTCAGGAGAATATGTTAAGGTAACTGGATGAAGATTTAGAATGTATTTAGAATTTGATAAATATTATAAACATTGATCTTACCCTAAAACACATTGCACTGATTTGAATATCAATATTGTTGTGAAGAATATCATCCTACATTAAAGAGCTGTAAAGTAAATAGGAAGAAGGACAACCAATAATGATTTACTGTCAGAATCTCAGTTTAGTCAGAACTTGTTTTAATCAACTCAGTACTGTTGTATGTCTCAGACTTGTTTTGCTGCTCCCTGCTTTCTAAGATACTTATATATACATGTCTGCCTTCTTTTAAAAGAACAGTACTAAGAAAATTTCAACACTCAGAATGGGACAGAAGGAAATAAAATTACCATTCCAGGAAAAGAGATACAGTGTCCTTCAGAAGAAAACACTGTTCATTGTTCATTATTAGCTTCGGTAGAGACTATGGTTCCATCACTTCCTGCAAAGACAGAATTAAGTCCAGAGCTGCTATTTGAAATCCAGAAACTGGACTTTCCCTTGCCCAAATTAATTGAATTCTTGGATGTGATAGCTAACACATATCAATAGTCACAAATTTGTCCCAGAAAGAAACAATCATGGTACCATGATACTTAAGCTAGTCATCCATACCAAGCCGCCTGAATTGTACCACACCCCAAATTGTCTCCTTTGTTCTAGTAGAACAAAGTTCTGTCCTCCTAGTAGAGGAGGAAAAAAATGAAAAGCCATAATTATTTTTAATACAGATTTGGAATTCATGTTTATATTAATCTGATTTGTACTATAACTCATCATAAACCACAGGCATAATAATTTCTTTTTATATGCTCTAATGCGTAAAATATGAAATACTGTTCTTATTACCATCCACAGAATATAAATAACAGTGACAAAGGAACACAAAAAGAATATATTTAACTTGCTGGTAGGACCATCTTATGAAGACTTTAAGAATTAAATACACATACCTTGACTAAAATAGAAATTAATGGAAATATGATGTGACAGAACAATCATAAACTGTTCAAAAGCTCAAAACTCTACAGGAAATATTTTGAATTGGACAAATAATTTTTGTAAAAATGATCAGAAAGTAGGTTACAGAAGATTTAAGAATAATGTAGAAATACATTTATTCAGCAAGAGGTATGTCAAGGAAACAAATTAGCTTTCTCTGATTATTTATTCCTTTGGGTTTTTTTACAATGGTTATGATGGCATAGAACAGGGCTGGCTTCACAGGTTTGTCTTGCATCGTGATCTGGGTCACTGACTTTTATGTCAAAAAATTATTGGAAAATAGGTAAGAGGGTTTTTTTTTCTTCTTGTTGCTGCTTTAGTGCTGCATTTGCTACTCTAAAATCTTGGCTATATGACCTATTTCCTAGAAACCTTGGGAGAAAAATCAATCTCTTGGGTCATATTTGTCAATTTAGGAGAATGGTTACAGAGATATCTAGGAAGACTTATTATCACTACAATATTACATTGTTTAATATATTCAATAGATACTCACTATTACATGGTAGCATGTAACTTGGATTTCCCACATACACTGAAAAGAAAATAAAAAGCGTAGTTCATCAGAATTGGCTATTTGAAAACAGAAACAAGATGCGTTTTAAGATGGGGGAATAAACTTTCTCTATTACTCATTTTTTTATTTTCTAACAAGCTGCACATGTGGAAAACCCCAGAAATACACTAACTATATTCCCCCTTGTGACAATAATGACCAATATTCTATGGTGCCTTAAAGTTTGTATGGAAACATTCATGTAACTTAGAGAGAAAAACTAATGGTCAAATGTCCATTCTTTCTTTCTTTTGATAGGTTTTCTTACAGACCTAACCAAACTTTATATTTTACAAAATGAACAATCATTGTCTATTTTTTGAGATCTTTACAGGTAAAAGTATTATGAATGGAATTGTGAAATTAGGTTATTAGTATAACTAAGAGACATGATTTCATAGTTCACTGTTAACTTGTCATTGACTGACAGTCACAGCAACACACAGATATCCAAAATTTCTCATTGTCCTCCTTTTCTTACTCCTTAGGACCACATTTTGGATTGAAATGTGTCTAATGCTCATCAAAGTGATACAGGGGAGATACAGCAGGAAAGAACAGGCTTGGACATGTAGAAGATGTCTCATTTTGTTTCACAGAATCACAGAATCACAGAACCATTAAGGTTGGAAAAGACCTTCAAGATCATCAAGTCCAACCGTTAACCCAATGCCACCATGGCCTGTAAACCATGTCCTGAAGTGCCACATCCACACGTTTTTTGAACACTTCCAGTGATGGTGACTCCACTACCTCCCTGGGCAGCCTGTTCCAATGTTTGACCACTCTCTTGGTGAAGAAATTTTTCCTAATATCCAATCTAAACCTCCCCTGGCACAACTTGAGGCCACTTCCTCTCATCCTCTCTTTAGTTACTTGGGAGAAGAGACCAACACCCACCACGCCACAACTCCCTTTCAGGGAGTTGTAGAGAGCAAAGAGATCTCCACTCAGCCTCCTTTTCTCCAGACTGAAAAAACAACTCCCTTTCAGGGAGTTGTAGAGAGCAAAGAGATCTCCACTCAGCCTCCTTTTCTCCAGACTGAAAAAACGCAGTTCCCTCAGCTGCTCCTCATAAGACTTGTGCTCAGACCCCTCACCAGCTTTGTTGCCCTTCTTTGGACATGCTCCAGCACCTCAGCATCCTTCTTGCAGTGAGGGGCCCAAAACTGAACACAGGATTCAAGGTGCGGCCTCACCAGTGCCGAGTACAGGGGCACAATCACTTCCCTACTCCTCCTGGCCACACTATTCCTGATACAGGCCAGGATGCTGTTGGCCTTCTTGGCCACCTTGGCACACTGCTGGCTCATATTCAGCCGATGGTCAACCAGCACCCCCAGGTCCTTTTCTGCCAGCCAGCTCTCCAGACGCTTCTCCCCAAGCCTGTAGCATTGCCTGGGGGT
>NW_010561137.1:0-35225 GCF_000687285.1 Phaethon lepturus | reverse complement strand
GAGAACGGAGTCTTCTCCAGGAGCTTGGCAGCGCTGCGAAGGATCAGGATCTGGATTAGCTGAATTTGCCTGACATCTACCTGCGCTCACCTCCGCTAAAGCCTGGCATGAGATACACAGCTGCTGGAGATACAGCTTGTGTAAGCCCACGGAAACCAAGGTGGCGATTGACAATGCAGCCATAACCCGTCCTCTTCCCCTCAACATCCACTGCCACATCCCTTCCAATCAAAAAGTTACTAGGGAGACAACTACGCCAAAGATCTCGCTTCAAAACCCCCATTGCATCCCTCAACAACCCTCTGGGTCGGGCCTTCAGCTCATTTGAAGTACTCACAGGACTCACACCTGTAATGCAGAAACACAAGTCCCCCCCCTCCTTCCCACGTCTATGTTTTTTTCTCTTCTCTGCACCTCATGCAACCTCTGGCTTCCCTGCTGAGTCGTCGCTGCTCCTGACTCATTTTGTGACGCTATCATTACTCACTTTTCCACAGAGCAGGGAGATGTGAAGAAAACAACATCAAATGGGACTGTAACGCCAGTCCCATAGGTACTTCACACGCAGCACGTGTGGCTGCATAAATCAAGATGAAATACACCACATGTATTTATTTTAATTGTTTGCAGTTTTCATTTAATTAATCTGCATGGCAGTCTTTTCTGTACCAAAATATATAGTTTCCCAGTTGCGCAGACGCAAATATAGAGGAGGAAAAAAGTGAATGATTTGCCAGAAGCTGAAGCAACTATGAACACAAACCATCCTGAAGAGTTTTCCCAGTTCAGCTGGAACATAAGGCAAAAATTCTGCAATGCCAGCTGGTGAAAATCAAGATTTTTATACTTTCTAGAAATTAGAGGTGCACTGAATGTTCTCCTTCAAGTCTCGTACATGGGATGAATAAATGATGACTAAATTCCCTGCTTGAATTCCAGAGCTGGGAAAACAGGAGATGATATTTTCAGGCATATGGTGGTTCCTGGCTTTGGGAAGCACCTTTGGGACATCTCACCAGTTCACAGCATCGCCACCACCAACCCTTCCTCCTCCCACCTTGTCAAGCCCTGCAAACATGAACCAGGAAAAAGTAAGTCAAAATGGGTAAAGCCTAGAAAAGTTAAAAGCAAGAGAAATGTTATAATGGAAAATATTAGGCAGTGTTTGCTTCCCGGCAGCTGTACCCACCCTGCTTTTACTGCCCGCCCTGCACCCTTCCAGGATGCCTCTTGCATCAGCTGTGGCAGAGCCAGCCTGGTCCGCGTGTACATACAGCCTCTCGTGGCCATGCTACCTCCATATGTCATGCTGCCTACACTTGGCAGCAGCCATTTTCATGCCCCCACCAGAAAAACGTTAGCCATCACTTTTGGCACCACCAGGAGCCTCTGCTCACAGACGGCACAGCTACTCAGCGCATTACAAATGGCTGTTCATTCTGAAAATGAGCACTCAAATAACAGGGATGTGGTCCAAAGCTCAATTAATTTATATTGTAAAAATGTATTGAGTTTCAATTTAGGCCTTTCAAAGCAGCAGAGCTATGCATCAACTGCCACGCAACCCTCACTGTTAATAATTGACCAATTTGCTAAACTGCATGGATGAAGTTGTAGTTAATGATAAATGTCTTGTCAGCATGCTACATTTGAAAACCACAAATTAGCAAAACATCTGCTTAAATCCAAAGTATGACTAAGAGAAAATGAATGGGTTTCATATTTAGCGTTTAACTTCCACTAGCAACTGCAAGGCACATCTGTCTCCCAAAATACAAATCGCCGTTTGGATAAGTGCATCATTATGTAATGACGAGACTCCCTGCCAGCACAAGCTGACACCAGTGTGCTTCAGAGCTGAGGTGCCTTTTGTTTTCCCGTGTGGTTTCCATCGCTTACTCTCTGACTTGCGCTTACAGAGCAGTTTGCTGTAAATTTGATTACAGATGAGAGCCAGGGCACAAGTACAGTCAAAACAACATGGAGGCTCTCAGAAATCTCAGCCCGCGAGATGATGAGGACACACAGACGCTACCGAGGAGCCCCGTGGGGTGTGAGGGGCTCAGCAAGCAGAGGATCCCAGGTTATACCTTTTGTATGCTAAATAAGCTGTAAAACTCGTTTTAAAAGTTTTACGGAGCACACTAGCAAGAACTGCCTGGTGGTCTTAAAATAAAAAGAAGAGCCAGCAGCCAGTATATGATGTTTTCAAGCTCAGGAGCCGCAGATGACTCCAGTTCCCAGCAATCTAACCCCACCGTGCTGCAAGCCTACACAGCAGCGCGCACATCCCGAAAGCTGCAGCCACTTCCCAACTCTGGCGGCTACCTGCTGGACGCAGTCACGGGCTCCTCGCTCCAGTGAAACCATCTCACTTGACACTGCCGCAAGCCCTGAAGCTCCCTCAGCCGCCTCCTATTTTGACCAACTTTGGAGCACGCTCTCTAAGAAACCCCTCATCACGTAAGTAGTGCCCTGCCAGAGCTCTCCACAGCCGGGCATGCCCGGGGCGCTTGCTGCTCCCCAGCTCTGCAATTCTGGGCTCTGCAGCTGGCCATGTGCCCTGCACAGCTGCGCAGTGGTCTGCCTCCGGCCAGCTCAGGCCAACAGCTTTTGGGCCCTGCTGCGGAGTGGGGCAGCACCCTGCTCCCTGCGCCTGCCCGCTTCATCCCTGAGCTGCAAGCCTGCTGCAGGGAGGCTGGGGGGCTGCAGGGAGCCGCCTTACCTGCAGAAAAACAAATGCTGTAGGGAGAACCTGCAGCCTCCAAGCCACTTGTGGAGGGACAGAATTAGTGAGGAGGTTCGCTCCCATGCACTGACAGGTTTGGGAATGGCCACAGCTTCAAACTCCAGCTGTCTGTTATGAATTTCCAGATTTCAAGGTGCTTCGGGTTGCACACTTTATCCTCCCACAGCAGAAACAGAGCATTTTATCATCTAATCAAGGCAAAGAAGGAAGGGCATGTTCATGCGTCACTGGGAAAAGCAGATACACAGATGGGAGGTTGGGAGAAGAGCTGTATATAAAGCATCTTTCAGAGTGACACCCAAATTTGAGGATTGGGGGGTTGGACTAGATGACCTTAAAATGTGCCTTTCTACCCAAAGGCTTTATGATTCTATGATTTCTGTTCAGTTATAAAATACAGGACGTAAGAGACATGTGGGACCGGTGTGCACAGCTTTGAAAATTTCCTTCCCTCTTTCTGTGCTACAAGCATAACATTTATGTGTTTGCTAACATCATTTTGTAAATAATCCTGCTACAGATTTACTAAACTACTGGAAACTGCAAACACGGAGTGAGGAGAGCACTCAGCTAAGACATTTTGTGGGGGCTGTTCACCACTGGTACACACACACCTCCCAACCCAACTCATCCTCAAGTTACCGAAGCGCAGCCCACGCCTGCTCATGGGGGGTCTCTGCTGCAAGATGATTCCAAGCAGCTGAATGAAGCTCTTGTTCTCCACTGAGCACCTAGGGAATTAGCCTGCGTCAGGCAAAGTTAGCTCTATCCCGCACAAAATATTCCCGATTACAAGATCAGTGATGTAAAAAGTAAACTGAAGTTGTCCTCTTTAATTATTTATTTAACACTAGTTGTACAGATGGGCTACACCACTAGCCTCTTTGCACAACGAGGAAAGCCAGAAATGGTCTTTCTTTAGCAAAATAATGACAGGCAGGAATACTGCTGTACAGTTTCCATGAAGAAAACCATAAACCAGGCAAGTTTTCGCACAGCTCTTGGAGACAGGAGTTGAAAATGTGCATCAACTGTTGCAACACTCACAATGAGACTGCAAACACTGGCAAGGCTATACTGCTATAAATCACTTCAGCCCATCTGCTACCCCTGTAATCCTTATTATGCTTTTAGCATCCAAGAACAGTGAGCAACACAGAGTGACGGAGGTAAAGTATCTAGATGGCTGGATTATTTGAGTAATCCCATCTACAAGCGCGGCGAAAAGGCTGAACACAAAACATGTCTATAAGAACAGACCGACAACCTGGAGCTTGATTTTCAAATGACAAAATTAAGGATTTTAAAGTGGTGCCCAGCACTTCTCAAAACTAAGAAAGAAATTAAAAAATATGAACCAATAAAGTTACAATCTTAACTGCAACTATTTATTTAGGAAGTATTTATATTCACAAATACTTGAAATGCTGCACAGGGTGTGAATTTGAATACTTTTTTAAAAAAAGACCAATTCATAGCAGTACAGAATTTGGGGTTTTTTGCATTTTCCATGAATCTTGTACATCTTTGTAAGAGTTTTGCATTCCCTCCCCTACGACACATTTGCCTTTACATATAATTACATCTACCTGTCAAAATCTTTGAAAGATAAACTTTTAATAATTTTTGTTCCAAAATGTGCACTTTTCCCCCAAGCTGTCTGTATTACTGTGTTGATTCTAGAATTAAAATGGGCAAGGATATTAAGATACCTAGTATCTAAGATATCTAAGTATCCTAGATGTGTGACTACTCAGTATTAGATTTAAGACCATATTTGCAATAGCATGCTGGTTTTTCATCCATTAAAGCTGTTTCTGAATCAATTTTTCTAACAGTTAGCAAACTTTAAATTTTTAATTTAGGTCTCCTGAATACATCAGAGAGAACCATTTCCTAATTATCCAAGCACAAAATCAATTATATTCTGTTACGCAAAAGTGTGAACATTCCTTCCCTTTTGAATCATTTATTCAAAACACAAAGGGCTGCCTTCTCTAAACTCCTCCAAAACAACTGTTGCTGTACTAAAAGAGCAAATAAAATAAGAATAAACAAATCAATTGTTAAGAATTTAATTGTTAAGAATTTAATTGTTAAAAATAAACAAATCAATTGTTGTATAGATGAAGTTTATAAGATATTAGGGGTAAACCTAGACTTCCGATAAAAATGCACCATTTGACAGTACTTCAGTGAGATTACATGTTTGTATGCGAGGACAGAATTCAGCCTCTTGAATTCAAGGGAACTGCAAAGTTGTATTTCAAACACTGGTTGAAGTAAAGACAGTGTTCAGCAATTTCAACAACATATATTAATTACTAGAATAATTAATTATTATAATGATATTTTATGTTATGCTGTCTCGCTGATCCCATTACGAATACAGGGTTTACGTTCATTTTGGCTTGTTAAATAAACCTAGCACTTCTGTCAATAAAGACCAGATCATTGGTTAAAAATGGACACAGGAACTTTTTCCTATACTCTAGACTGCATCTAAATGCCAATACGAAATGACTGTTTACTTTCTCTTCAGCTCCACACGAAGTATTTTCTTTGGGTTTTAGTAAAATTACTTTCTCAGTCAGAAAAGCTTGGAAAGTCTGCTGAAAGGAGAAAAAACTGTATAATTTAAGCTCTGAAATCATCTGCTGCTGAACTTTTTGTTGTTTTCCTGAGTTCTGGTTAGAAATTATAAAAAAAAAAAAAGAGATCATGTTTCACAGTAAGTTCAGCTAATGATGGGGAGCGCTAAAAACCTTAAGCTACTTCAATACGTTTATAAGCAGCAAGTAAAACCCTTTTTATCCCAAATAATGATTTCTAAAGCCCGCCATTATACTATTGAGGGAGTAAAATAAAACATCAGCCAATGTATACATGTGCTTTGCCAAGTGAATTTTGCATATGCTTGGCAATGGTAAACTCTATTATCTGGACAATCCTCCAACCCAACAGTTAGCTGGAAGATGAAATGTAAAATGTTATCACAGAGCTGCTAAACTCGAGGTTTACAAAGCTGATAGGAGTTAAGTGCCTGCCTCCCACCGAGAGTCCTTTTTGCTCATTTGAAACTTTCAGCCAAAATGTTCTCTGCCTTTGTTTATATGCAGAGAAGTCTGGCAATTTCCACCGGGGAAGCGAAGAGATAAAGAGGCAAACACAGCGGCAACATCTTGGATAATGCCTGTGACCACAGAAATAAAATTGGAAGTGATGTTAGGAGGATGGTTAGACCAGCTCCTGAGGTGGGATCAAGCTGAACTCAACCACTCTATCTCATTTATTTAATCTGCTCTTAGGAACCTTCCTTGGTGGAGATTTCATGGCCTGCAGGGACAATCAATTGTTCAATTCCCCTTAGTCTTATAAAGCGCCTCTTAAAGCCTATGGTGGCTCTCTGCTGACAGCATAAACCAGTCTTCCAGTGCACACTGAGAAGGTTTCTCTTACCTTCCTGCAGCCGCTATCAAATCTTCTCTACAACCATCCCAGCTGCTTTTTCTGCACATTTTGTGTGTTGCATTTGTTCCTAATGCCCAGTGTGATTGCTTTCCTTCAATACAGCACAGCCCCGTGGTCCCCTGTTACACCCAGCCCCTTTCCTGAAGAGCTATTGCCCAGAGACGCTGGTTGGGAGGGATCCCTGGAGCTCAGCTGGTCTGACTTCTCACACAGGAAAGGCTAGCTCAGTCCTTTCTACTTCTGACCGCCCAATGGATTTACCGTATCATCATTTCATATTGTCCTCATCAATAGTGCATCCAGGTTATGTCAGATCCGGTTTGTCAGGATTACTCTGGATTCCCGTGCTGCCTCCAGAGCACTTGTAAATCCTCTCCTCTTGGCACTAGCTGCAGATTTAATGGATGCCTTGTTCACCCAAGTCATCAATGAAAGTGTCAAATAGACTAAAGACTGTTCCCAAGAAAGGAACCGCGACGCACCTTTCAATTTTCTCTCCAAATACCAGTAATTCAAGGACATCTTATCCACCTGGCAGCTCTGCTTACCATGCTGAAGAAACCACGCTCTTTCCTCCCTGACAGTCACTTCTGCTAAAAAAAACCCAACTGTCCTATTTGCAGTTGCAAGAATAAAAGGGTGGATCATCTATGGTGAGACCGATTTCTTATTAACAACTCTTGCTCTACAGTTCTGGGAAAGTTGTTTTGGATTGTTGTTTAAAATCAACTATATATTCTTGTTTCTTTACAGCAACTTTTGCTTCTATTTGATTTAGCTGCTTTCAAATGCTGAATCCAGAGCCATAGACAACAGTCCACACTTACAGCGCGAGAACAAAACCAGGCAAAGCCTGCACTGACCATCACACTTCCTCCCCCTGTTATTCAGTATATATCCTACCCTGGAAATCTGTTTCTTACATTGCGTGGAACTCCGGATTGTATATTTGGCTTATTCCTGCTTTCCCTCATGCAACACATCTCTGCATAAATATTTAAATAGGTGAAGTTCAACTCCTTCTGAGGAAGAGACATAGTCTAGCGAATGTACCACCTAAAACTACGGTTATAGGTACCAATTGTCAGAAGTTGGGAAAGTTACCATTTTGTTCTGTGACATTTAAATGTTGTTTGGTTTTGATGATGTGCGACAGTATGTCAAGGATGTCTCTGAGGATTAGTGTGCACACGTCCACAAAATGTAGATGCTGGTCTACTTTTTAAATTTCAATAGGCAGCCATACTAATTCCTTTAGCTATTCTGGAACCACCTGCAACTACTTCCCACGGAAATGTAATTCTTTATTTACTGAAGTTAAAGAAATGTACTTAAAAAATGTATTTTAAATGTATGCTAAAAACTGTCAGAAATAGCTATAGCACCAGACCAGTGCCCTCTGTAACATATTGCAAAGATCTAAATTAGCAAGAAATGGTGTCACAGTTTTATGGAGCTTCCAGGGCATGCTGCGATGGTCTGGCAGTGCCACGCTGCCCGCGCCTGCCTCCACAGCACCCGTCCTGCAACAGCTCTTATCTAGGCTTCAAATACACTTTAGGGTGCAAAGTCCCCAGGCCAGATAGTCCCTGCCAACCAGCATCCCAGCAGGGCTCCTGTAAGAAGGGGTGTTGGGGCTCCCCAATAACCTCACCGCCCTGAGAGCCGCGGATCCTGTGCAGATGACAGCACTGCTGTGCCCCAAGCCCCCTCCTGCTCCTGCCCCAGGCGCCGAACGGCACAGCCCCGGGGGCTTGCCTGGAGGCCGAGGCGCACGGGAAGCCTTTTGGAAGGGGAAGAGCAGAGGAAAAGTTGGTGTGGATAGTAATGTAAACCCATAGGGTGAGTGAAGAGGCCGGGACAGGGAATAGGGTTGGTGGAGCTAAGTAACCCCAGCAGGAACGGGGCGAGCAGCTCCAGCAAATGCAGCCCTGCTTCGGGGACCGCGTCTGCTGCTCTGCCGCATGGCTCGGTGCTCGCAGCCTCCCCTCGAAAATAAAAGAAATCTGGGGAGAAATGATCTGGAAAGCTTATTATAACTTAAGGCAAAAAAGAAAACACAGCCTTCAAAAGAAAAAAAAAAAGTCAGCAATTCTTCAAAGGCTTTTTACATGAACACACAGACAAATGCCCAACTGAAAAATAATCCTCGGTGTAGAGTACTTACTAGAAAAGATATTACAGTAATATCTCACCGCACCTTCTGCTAATGTGTTTTCTGCATGATACTGTTAACCACTACAAAAATAATAAGTTTGAGTGTATCAATATCTCGCACTGCCTAGAGGCACAGCAGCTTTCATTTGTGTGTTGAAAGTAGGAAGCATAATGTGGTAGGCAGATAATTCCTCATTTGAATAAACTATTTCTATTTCACAGTAATATAAGACAATATAAAAGCCCTTTTACAAAGGTAATATCTTCAGTTTGTAGACAGGAAAATTACATATAACTGTGCAAAGGGTAAAGTGCTAAGAAGGATTTTTATTTCTAAGTAGCTTCATTTGTGCTCAAAGAAAGGATTGCCATTTCTGTAAAAACCAAAAAATATTAAACTCACCTTTTTTATCCTTTTATTTTTAAATATTAGCCCCAATGATATATTTGGAAAATTTAATGAAAGAGCCTATTGGTAAATTAAGTCTCTAGAACACTAGTCAGCATTTATAATGGTAATGGCACAGGCTACCGAAATCACACACAAACCTGAGCTCTTCTGTTTTGTTCCCTAGGTCAGCCGAAACGTGACAGCTTGCGACTAAAAGTCACCCAGGAGCATCACAATCATTTCACAATTAATCTAGTATCACCACCTCCTCTAAAAGCTGTTTAAATGCTACGTGTTACTAACCTCCATAGCACAAGAGTGCACAAGGAGAAACGCTGGAATAGCTCCTATCTAAAGTGGCCAAGACGATTTACTTTCTCTTTACCCTAATATTTAAAAGTAGGCCATTTAAAGTAATAAATTAAAAAAAAAATAAAACAAAGCTTCATGTATTTTTTAATCAGATTTCTGATTAGAAAACCAGAACCTCTGCAGATTTCCTAAAATATACATTACATAACTACATACTTAGGCCTAGTTTTCAGTTTTCCTTTTATGTATATTTTAAAAGCACATAAACGTTATAAATTCCTATTGTTTACATACCTACACACATTACTGGTATACATAAATTATACATGAATCTTATGAAGCCCAGATCTAATTCAGCTGTTACTGAAGCATGCTGCGAAGCCTTTCCTTATTTCACTGTAGCAAGAGCAATGCTCCTGTATCCCTTTTTGGTTATATTTAATTTAAACATAAAACATCAAAGCAGATTGCTCTCTTTTCATGACCTCTTTGAAATCAGCCTTTAATACTAGGTCATAATATTCATACTGTTACATGGAAGTTATATGCAGTGTATTTTAGCCTAGAAGCTTTCATTATCTATTTTGCAATGAATGTTGCTCAGTTTTCTTTAATGCATCCCAATTTCTATGCTAAAGAAATTTTAATGTGCATCTTGAAAGATATATAGGAGCTTTTATTTATTTTTCTTATGTTAAAGGGCAACAGTTGGTATGAATCAGACCTGAGCGTGTTCCTTCTGGCAGAAAGCAGCCTGTGCCAGAATTGCTGGAACTCTTTGGCTTTGAGAAGTTTAATTTATTGTCTTGAATAATAAACTGCAATTCAATCAACCTTGTGAAAAAAAACATAAAACGGGCCGGTGCTTAAATCTTGAACAGGGACCAAAAGAGTTTTCCACAAAGGAAACAAAATTGTGAGAGGCATTTTATATTAAATAACGTCAATTATTTTATTCTCCCTTTTTGTCTGCCTTCAGTATTAATTAGGAGTAACTGACAGTTAATATGCTCCAAGCTCTGCACGGTAAAATTGATTAGTATACTAAGATGGAAAATAAGAATCAGTTTTTGATGAAAAATATCAGGTTTCAGAGCACTGCATGTGGCAGCTGTGAGGAAGGAAAAAGTGTGAAGATATTAACCCATCCACGACACTCAGCTGGGCATTTGCCCAGTCCTGCTGACAACAGTCAATGCAGACGGCCGGCCACTACTTTTGGTTAAGCAGTGTGTTATTTCCTCTTCATTTTTGCTTGCTGGATTTGTCCATTTTTACTATAATGCACATGCTCTACTCTGGAGCTGTAGTCTATATGTCTAAGTAGCTTATATGACTACAGAAAAATAGGTTTTAAATCATTCTGCTGGCCTACATAGTAGATGTTACGCCTTGTGTTACTGCTGCACGTTTAATTGCAAACCACTCTGACTCAGATTCAGTTTTTGTGTGAAAAGATACCTAAGAAAGTTGTGACTGCTATTGTTTTTTTCTTTTAAATATATAATTATTTTCTGTAGAATTATCTTATTTACTTCCCAGGCTTTACTTCTGAAAATAAAAAGCTGTCTTGAAGTATAAAGTATCAGTTATTGAAAAAAAAAAAAAAGGAAAAAAAAGACAAAACAAAAAAACCCATAAATAATGTTGCTCTGATTCTTTCTTCTTTTTTTATTCCAAGGAACTCTATTCATAGTCTAATGACAGTATTTCCAAATTTGCCCATCTTTGAAATATTTTGGTATTTTGACTTCTTTCACGTTTTGCAAATAATTCTTTGTCCACTGGTTGTAAATGACATTAATATAATCCTGCTTTGTGTCTACTCACACAGACTATGAGGCTTATTACAGGGTGGCTAACCATGGCAAATCAATAGGATACAATTTGGTGTGGAATGTCTTTTAAAGTATAAAAGCCCTGGTATTACAAAAAGCTAAGCACTATAAGAAGCTACTGCACAAACCAGATCGTATCGTTAATTTGAAATCCCAGTTAGCTGTTACCGCCAGAGCTGCACATGCCTGCCTTTTCCCTTCGCTACAGAACGAGCTGTACTTTAAAATTAAATTTTAAAGATCACTAAGGTACTCCGCTTGGCAGATTAGTGTCCCTCCTTGCTGGAAACGGGGGAGACAGGCGTTTCGGCGCGGCGGTGGGAGGACGTGATCTTACCTTCTTGCAACATATAGGGCTGCCGGGAGCAGTGAGCTGGTGCGGAGGAAGTGCGGCCAGGAGCCGATGTCAGCGTTGCGCACATGCCTCCCGGTAACATCCCGCTGACATTCTACCTGCTCTCTGTGCCCTGACTATTTACAAGCTTCCTTCCAGAAAGTCACAACTTTAGGAATGAAAAAACCCACCCCACCCCAAATGGAGGACTGGAAGGCGGATCACGTGGCCACCAGGAGCCGGTCTTGTTGCATTACACGCAGCAAGTGTGGATGGCAAACAATATCGGTTGATATTTATGCCATATGTTCTCGATCTCTTCACATATCAGCACCAAAATCTGGTTTCTGCACAGTGTAACACCACAGGATCCTACCAGGGAGAGAGTTGCAGTCTAATTAGGCAAACTGTGGAAAAAACACGGCACGCTTACGAAGACTGAGAGGGACTGACTTTTTACAAAGGGAGCCCTTGCTCTGGAAGGCAAGAAGAATTACCCAGCTGAAGTTTTAACAATTTCTTAAAACGCACACTCAAATACATCGTGTTTTAACCCCTGAGCAATTTGTCCATGTTCAGACTGGCTGCCTCCTAGGGACAGTTGAGGTTTTGAGGAAAGGCACTCTTGTTATTTGGGCTAGCGTTATTGCTTAAGTCAGCTATCTGCCTGCTCAGAAATAGTCAACAGAAAGGAAATTCATCACCCAGCACTAATCCACTGCCCCAATGCATACAAGCTCTGACCTGCACCACAGGCTCTGCTGGGACTCTAAAGCAAGGGCAAGAGGCAATGCAAAACCTGCACATCCTTACTGCAGTATTTGATGAGTTATCTCAGCAGGTCTCTTCTCGTTGCTGATCCATCCTTGTTAAACCAAAGGTTTTCAAGGGCAAGTTTTGGACCTTCCTAAACCAAAATATTTTATGCTTTACATCTGGGTGGCAAAATTATTGATCTTTCCTGTATCTCACATTATTCAAAAATTAACATAGACATAAAAAATCCTATTTTCCTGTCCCCACTTCCAACATACCACAGTATATACATCAATTAAGAAATAAATGAGCTGTTCTCCCATATCCAAAGATCAAAATTAACCAAATAGTCCTATTTTTGCCTAGGATACACTAGTCCTTTCAGCCCATCGGACCACTCTCCTTACAGCTGTTTAGCTGGCCATTCTACGAACCTCCTGGGACACAGCAAAGGCTTGTGAAACTTTCTTTTTGCCATTAACAGCATTAATCTGGAAACCTTTTGCAGTAGCAGTGGCATTCTATATATGACATGATCCTTCTATGGAAGATGCCGTTTCCAAAATTACTTTGCAGTAAGGGAAACCACAAACTAAATCAGCTTGTGAATATGCACCTCTTACCTTTAAAAAAAAAATTGTAATTCTGCAATACTTCACACTCATTCAAAGTGGAGCCCGGTGGGGTCTCCATCCGTGTTTTCTGATCTCTTTCTTGCCCTCTTTCTTCCTTCCCGTGCCACATCAGAGTGCTCTCCCCACCTCTCCAAAGGAGAAAACTACTGTTCAAGTTTCTGGCTTTTCTCCAAATAAAAAAGCCGTATCTTTAAGAGACGGCAAAGACTGTGACTGAAAGGGAAAGGCGCCTAACAGGTGGTCCGAGAGTGTTCCTTCACACATGCAACTCCCATCAGGAAATAGCAGAAAATTCAGGGGAAGGAGAAGGAATTAGTAAAACCTACGGGGCTTTTCTACAGCCTGTTGCATCTCTCCCCGGCACAGACACCCTCACTCTCTCCTCTGCATCTGCATTACATTAGACAGGATGAAGAAACACAAACCAACTTTCACTTGAATCTCCATTTCATGTCACCCTCAGGACAATCACGTGAAACACATATGGCGAGTTCAGCCTGGGAATCGCGCTGGGACCTTTCCGGCCAGGAGCAGAGCTAATCCTCACCGCTGCCCGCATATGGCTTGTGACTGAAGGCTGCGGGTTCCTCCCTGCCCGCAGCTGCCGGCCCAATCGGCGGCACGGGCAGGGCCGGCCAACTGGACTGTGTCAGCAGATGGACTTGCATTTTTTCCACCGAGTCGGAGCGGGCCAATGACGAAGGAAAGCGAGGCAAGTAAGATGGGCGATTTGATTTCAGAAAACGCTACCTAGCGTGCAGGCTGCATGCTCGCTGATCTCTCCCGAGAGGGAAAAGAGCCACTCTCTCAGCTCTACGGTTTTCCCTAACCTGCATTTTCATCTGTCATCGGATACTCATGTTTCGCTTCACACTGAGGGAAAGAACTTGCCCCAAAACAACAGTGTTCCAGGCAATTTGGCAAATCTCATCCCTGTGGCATGTCCTCGCCTCATCTATCTGCTGAGCTGAGGGGAAAAAAAAAGGAAAAAAAAAGTAACCAGCAGCTAGTCCTTTCCTTACCCCCCCCAAGGAAAGACCTGCCATTCAGAAGAAATCAGTTAACATTCGCTATAATGTGCCTTTCCTGTCTTTTTTGCTACCTTAATTAAAAGTGATCAAAAATAAATGTTACTTTTGAAAGTGAATCCACTTCAGAGAGCAACGGTGAAGCCTGATTAAATTTCAGCTGGGAGCGTCTCCATTGTTTTCAGGTCGGAACGATGTGCTAGTCTCGCTACCCACCTTGTAGGCACATGCAAGGTCTCCCCACCACCTTACCCTCTGCTGAGGTAGTATGATGTTTCCAGGGGCTGGTGAGACTAGAAAGGCTCACTGGCAGTCTTTGAGTATTAGTGGGGATAAGAAAAAAAAAAAAATCATTCAGACCACTTGTATCATGGGGAAAAAAAAGCAGAGATGAAGTAATGCAGCTGAGAACAAATTTTAACCAAGCAGTTGGCAGACGTGGAGAGAAACCATTAAGTCAAAGGTGATAGTATATCTGATGAGCTCTAAGTCCTGTGGTGCAGCTTTTCAGGAAATTTTGCTACCTAACACTCTAGCTGGGGATTGTTTAGGCATGACTTTCTAATTCAGAGGTCAATCTTTTCATATAAATTGCCTAGCATAATCTCTGGACTCTGCTATCTCTTAATGTATTTAAAAATCTCTTTTTATTACAGCAAGCACAGAGAAATTCAGAGTCTGCCCCTATCTCTGGAGCTTCTGGATCATAGCATTACTGTTATAAACAACATCAGTATGTCATTTGAAAAACATCCTGAAAAGCCAGATGCATCAATGCAAGCCAAGAAGGGATGTGACGGATCAATTTGAATATTTAAACAGCAGAATTAAAAAAAAATGGGCAGAGATCTCCAGATATGGGAGCATCCCCACTCAGAGAAGATTACTGAATAAACGACACATCCTGATGTCTGGATGGAACATGAGCCTGAAAATTTCCTGGCATAAACTACCATGTACAGGGTGGGAGTTGGAAAAAGCTTATCTCCATATTCCACAAAAATGAGCTTTATAGTCATGCTTTCTATAATACCATAAGAAATGAAATGCTGGCAGACAGACAGAATTATGTTTGGATCTGCTGTAAAAATTTCCATATTTCTATAACAATCAAATAAATTCTTTTAAAGGAGTTTGCTACATCCATCTCAACATTTATAATGACATATGCAGTAAAACCGAGCAGTGTTTCTTCCCTCAAGAAAGAAGAGATAAAGAAGCTGTCTTCACAGTTCATGCAGAAAACATCACATGTATTTTTTCTGCTTTTACC
Organism: Phaethon lepturus; assembly: GCF_000687285.1. Taxonomy (NCBI): domain Eukaryota; kingdom Metazoa; phylum Chordata; class Aves; order Phaethontiformes; family Phaethontidae; genus Phaethon; species Phaethon lepturus. Next base: position 20,281 of record NW_010561137.1, on the reverse strand, counting down.
CACAGTCACTCCTCCTGAACTCTCATCCTGCTCCGTATAGTAATACTCAAACAAATGATTAAAAAAAAAAAATCCAGCTACAGTTCTTTCTGCAGCCAACATTACAGCCTGATTTGGCCAGGACAGCAAACCAGCTTCCTTACTGGGACTGGAATCAGACTTCATCTGTAGCTTCTTTATGACAGACAGGAAAACTGAGCATCTGCCCTACATGTCTCTATCTCAACTAATAAATTAAAGACCAGAAATACTCCTCAAAACTGTGATTCCAAAATTTTTGGGTGCCTGGACATCGATATTTTTGGAGGACCACTAGCAAATCCATTCAAAGTTCATAAATGCTTTTTAACATGACATGAAGAAACAGTGACAAACCTTACCATATTCTCCTAGGATTATGGGTGCAACTGCTGTAAGATATTACAACAGGCCCATATCAGCATGTCTAACTTTTGGTTTTAGTTGCTCAAGTGTCTGTAGAGCGTAAGGCTTCAGAGACTGGCAGCGTCAAATCTAACTGGCAATATAAAATACCCAGACTACAGTGTAGTGCTGCTGCCAGGGTCAGGGTCGCTCCTGCTCCCTGGCATCAGACCTGCTGGGATGAGCTCTAAAAGCTGGTTTGGGGAGGGTCAAAGCACCCTCTGAGTGTCATTGGGTGAGGCATCTGTGTTACACCTAAGGTCAGACTTGATTGTTTAATCATCCTTTCTAGTCAAGAAAACCTCTACCAAGCTAAGGTGACAAGCAAGCGTGAAGATCCAAATGACCAGAAGGAAGTGTGCAGATTTGCTCGTGTGTCCACCATCCACATCTGTTCTGTAGCTGGTTCAAGTACTGTGCCAATCAAATACTTCAACACAAGTATTTTAGCTCCATAGAAAATATGATTTAGCAGGGAAAATAGTTAGATTTTCAACAGGACCAGTAAATCCCCAATTGCCCATATGTACAACGTGGGCTGAAGACCTTTCACGGCAGAGAAACGCTGGCCTTCTGCAGTACTGCTGTCCGGGTCCCAGCTACAGGCAGAGAACAGTTACCTGCTTTAATGATGTTTTTCATACTTTTCTGTCATTTCTACTGTGTTTTGTATTGTAGTCCACAGTGAATGCAGTGGCTCATTATCACACAAGGGAAACAATCTGGTAGATGGGACAGCCGCTGAAGATAGTGTAAGCGTTAAGCTCAATTACAAAGAGATCTTGAGCAGTTTCTATAGCCTGGGTTTTGAATTACCTAATTGGATTACCTAAAATCCTCCAGCACAGCAGATCAGTCTTGAAGTCTCTCTCTCTCACCAGATTTAGTAAGCCTTCAATTGGGTCTTCTGGCTGCGATCTGGCCTGTGGTCTCTGTGTCAGTAATACTTTCAGATGCTTTTGCCCCCTGATTTGTCTACTGAAGGCAACACCTCTGTTAATCACTGGAGTTTGAAAGAGAATTAATAAACACAATAAGCTCTGCTGCCCACTCCAGCGTTAGCATATGGATAACTTAAAGAGGGCTACCTAGATGTCATTGATGAAAGCTCAGTAATGAAACATTTATAGTTGGATTTTGTCCCATTTAGCCATACATCTGGAAAAGAAGGACTTGGTCAGGTAGGCTTTCACCAATGCAGGATGGTGTTTACTGCAAGACTTCTTGTCCTGCTCAGCTATTTTCATTTAATACAATGCACAGATTTTGTACAAATTAAAAGTATTGCAGAGCTGCCATTAATTTGCAGCACAGGAAAGATTCATTAATTTTGTCCTCTAGGAATGAGTGTGGCTCAATACATGGGGCTACCACAGACCAGCTCTTCAGCAGCTTTGTCAGGAGCGTGCAGAGGTACGCGAAAAAGCTCTTCCCTGTCTTGGATGTCGGTCTTGGAGGGTGTGATGGAGACAGCCAGTCCCAAGTGCCATCTGCCAAGCTACATGTGAGCATCACACTGTTCTGCCCCTTTGCATGCCTGGCTGGAGTAGCCGATGTCAACAAGATGGTTACACCCCTCCCTATATGGGCACATGTGGGGTGTCCAACTCCATACGCACCACCGGGGCGGGACGGGGGGACGGGACAGACAGAGCACACGTTCGAGGCCTTGGGAAGCAACGCCAATCAATTTCTGACTCTTGAAACAGGATCGGAGACCCTGGGAACAGAGCCAGCACCTTCCCCCAGGGCAGAGTCAGACACGCTGAGCAGCTTTTGTCCTGAATTAAAGTCTCCTGACAGCAAGGTGTAAGACAGCCCAGCGCTTCAGTGCTGCCAGCCTTTTTGGTTCCTCTCTCTCATTCTCTCGAGGGTTTGCACAGCTGGCGTGCTGAGTACAGTGGCACTTGAGCATCTGAAAGTGATGCTGAGGCGGAAAGGCTCAACAATCTGTCCAGTTTGGAGCATCTCCAGGGTCTGTATGTGGTGCATTTATCACCAGCACCACGAAGGCAGGAGACAGTAGGGAACAAAGCCTGTCCGCCACATGCTGTGTTTGCTCTGGAGAAGGCTGCTGACCCGGAGCATGAGCGAGGATGTGCCAACGGCCCTCTATAGGCAGGCGACAGCAGGTCTATAAACACACCTCCATGCAGTGGAGAGGATAGAAGTGTTTAAAATTAAGCTAAAGGCAGGCTCAAAGCTGCCCTAAGGTGGTAAGTCTGGGGGCTGAGCAGAAAATGAAAATGTCAACAAGAACGCAAGCAGGTGGTTAGTTAGAATGTATGTTCTTCCATCTGATGCATTGACCGTAAGAAAAGAAAGATATTCAAGTATTTGCACATAAAGCAGTTGAATGTAAATGTGAAATGCTGCATGAAAATCACAGGAATAAGCCTGAGATTTAAATAACAATACTAACATGTAGGATGAGCCGTTTTAATAACATCTCCACTCTGCTTCTCCCCAGGAAAACATGCTGATACAGGCTGGGAAATCTGAGGAGCAGCTCATGTGATGCAGACTTCTGACATTCCCCCAGACGTGACTAAGCTTAAACAAGTGGCATTATCTGGTGCATTTGAAAGCAAGATGTGAACAACATGATCGTGCGGCTTTTTTTGGTACCACACAAAATGTTCCCGTTTGGATGGGGTTTGTGAAGTGAAGCATATTATGAACAAGTTAAAATTTGCTTCTGGCTTTCATAGTCTTGCCAGCCTGAACTTAGAAGAGAACGCTGAGAGTTAACAACATGAATGTAAAGAACAGTAGTTCTGTGTAAATGCTTATAACTGAGCTGACACTATATACCACAACAAAAATAACTACGATTCCTATTACAGAAAATACAACCTTATCTAGAAATAGAGCCTGAAGTGGGCACTCTTAGTTTTACAAGATTTACATCATTACAAATACATTGATATTTAAAGTCTGCTGCTTCCAAATGTAGAATTAAATAGTGGGTCATCACAAATACTATTTTCCAGTCATGAAGCTGAACACATAACTGAGCTTTGTATTAACTGAAAAGTGAATAAAAGGAAAATGAAAATAAATGTGTGATGTGAAGCCCAGATGCTGTTACCCTGATGTGTGTGCACAGCTTGGGAACATCAAGCTCCAACACCACCTAAGCCCCTATGCAAACACACCCTAAAGGCTCACGGTGCACTGCCCAGAGCTCCTGCAGAGCAGTGTTTCTTTTATCCTTAGCATTGGATTAATTTTGTTCTACATTCATAGGGACTTAAAATTTTTTTAAAACCTCCTGAGATTACAAATGAAGACTTCTGTTTTTGAAGAAATTAGAGCAAAAAGGTCACCATCCTGGTTAAAAACAGAAGGCCAGGTCTGAGCTCCAGGCGTCAGAATAATTCCTTCAGCAACAACAAAGCAATGACACAAGCTGACCCTTTATTGCCAAGTCCTTCAAAAAAACTCACCTATCTTGATAGCAATTGCAGAGGTAGTAACTACCTTCCTAAATCTGATATAATCAGAAAGTTCATTATTTTTCTTATTGGTGGGTTTTTTGTTTGGGGTGGGGTTTTTTTTGGCATTTCAGTGCATTTAGACCATAAAATCAGATGGACCCCTCTTGTTTTTTGGTTGAACTTATGCACAGAAAAGAAGAACTTACGTTCAAAAGTCTTACCTGCAACTACAAACCTGTTGCAATGTATTACATCTTTTCATTCGTTATAATAGTTTTTAAAAAGATTTTCAACACATATCTGGTGCGGAGTTAAACACAGTTTCTTCAAATACAAACCGATACATTTTTTCCATCTAAAGAAACTTGACAGTTTTAATCTTTCCTTCCTAGACACTTGCATTTACTTCAGCAGCTAACTGAGATGCCCGCTGGCTGATACTGCCACCCAATGGCTTTTTAGTCATTAACAGCTTTAAAAAAAAAACCAACCCAAAAAGCAGCTGTAATGTGGAGCCAGTTTGGCTTCTGCTGTGGGAACAGAAAGTGCCTGGGTAGGACATCTCCACTAAAGAGATCTTATGAAAAATGACTATATAAAATGCACGTTAAAAATACTCATTTGAGGAAGGTGGAAATGGACCAAGTTCACAGATTTTCAGCTGAATATTCTTACGGTCATCTCCAGCAACAAACATGGGCAAGCGATTCAACTCATGTGGACACCAGCTCCTGCACCCAGAACTCAGCCAGGCACTTCTGAAGATGTTCCCCCACTGCAGAAGAAGGGATAAGCAGCCGCTTTCTCCTTCCCCTTGTACCCCAGTCCCTGATCAGTAACAGGAGCTGACTCTGGGCAGTTTTTTTTCCCAGACATTTAAGAACCAACCCAGATTTTCAGAGGGAGAAACTCAGCACTCAGTTTACACAGGAAGAAAACACTTATTCCCAGGCGCTGGGTATTGGATGGGGGAAGCTGTGTGGATAGCACCCCTGAAAACTCTGCAGGCAGCTGTAAGCCTGGCTATACTGTAGCCCCACCTGACATAAAGCAAATGCCGACTGGCCCTCAAGAGTTTTTAATTCAGGGGAGGGAGAAGGATCCAAGAAGTTGGTTGAACTTACACACAGAAAAGAAGAACTTCAGGTTCAAAAGCCTTACCTGCAACTCCAAACCTGTTGCAACCCATTATATCTTTTCTGATCTCTGAATATTTATCTATGTAGAGAAACCAAAAGGGCATTCAAGAAGAGAAGCAAAAGGAATTAAAAAGCCAAGATTGAGAAGAAATGGCTCCATTCCTGCAGTCAAGTCCACGAGAGATTTCTTTGCCCACAGGTGGAGGGGACCCCACGGTGGAGAAAGCACTATAAAGCTTCCTGCAAGGAGCCGGGGGTTGCCACCGCCAGCTCGGCGAACGCCTTGAGTTTGCCTTTGTGTAACAGGGGGGTTCCCTTCTTCTATCCCCCCAGTCCCAAGCGGTCTGAAAAATGTCTCTCCATCTTAGGTCATGACAGCCTGACTGCGTTTGTCGGCACTATTTCCCTCGCAGCCAGGGAGGGCCGTACGGCTGCACTACGGCCCTCACCAGGACAAATCTCAGACAGACACCAGCCTTGACCTGCTCCTGACTCACAGCCAAACACCAACATGGGACATAACCCAGTGAGTTATGGTGAAACACGCAGGGAGCAGGACTCCAACAAGAAAAACAAGTGATTATGCTTTTCTCCAAAAGGCCACAAAGGGCTACGTGTAGCAGAAATATGATTCTGCATTATTATACATGCTACAAGATACATGCTAAACATGATTTTACTTTAATGTAGTAATTTAATTCACAAAGTACTGTCTAGTAATCAATTCTTTTTGTCATTTTGTTGTTAACAAACAAATCTGATCCTTCTTTATTTACTCACTCTACATACAGTTACGATGACAAACATTTTCATGTGCCAGAAGCAGTAGTAAAGTAATTCCCTTCATAGAATCCTTGGGTTGGGAGGGACCTTTTAAGGTCATCTTTTCCATCAATATAGCAGAAAATTATTTTCCACATGCAAATTGTAACTAGTAAAATTTTTTCTAAAAAAATTTTAAGTTAATAAGTACTTTATTCTGTACTCACAGCGGTTTAAGATATCCCCAAGGAAAACACTGAGATAACAGGGGGGCTACAACTGGTCTTACTGCTCTGTGTGGGTGCAAGGCGTCCTTCTTCCCAAACTGGTACTGGGTGAGCCAAGGTGGAACAACCACTAGATGGGGATGTCTGGCTTCAGAACGTTAACGAACCCGGGGGGAGCCTCAGTCATCCTCTGCGATAAAGCTTTTCCAGACTATTAAGAAAAAGGAAAGAGGAAAAAGAGGGGAACGAGGGGAACAAGGAAAAGAGGGAAAAAGAAGGGAAAAGAGGGAGAAAGAGACAAAAGCCCATGCACTTGCCTTCTCCTTGTCCTTCCCTGGATTGAGTTGAAAGACCAATGAATTGATTCGTATTGTGCATGGAACAGATAAATGGTACGAGAGAAAACAAGTAGAAAATGGCATCAGGTCAATACGGTGCTTATTCCCAAACTGACCTGAAAATAGTTTCAACAAACACCCAGACAAGACCAAACTGCTGGTTCATCTCCCCTGACCTCCTGGCAGGTTCGCACACTTCTGACCATCTCTCTTCTCTGACAAGGTATCTTTTGTGGCTTCACCTGCTCTTGGTCTTCCTCTTGTCTGCTTGTCCTCTTTCCCATCCCCACCTTAGAGGTCCCTTCCTCTCCCCTCCTGCATCTGGTGGTCAAATTTTCCTGCTTCTCTATGCAAGTCTTTTTCTTTTTAGGTTACAGTTAGAACTTCAACGTGCATCTCCTGTCTCAATGGGACACCCACCCCTTCATAAGATTTGCATGGCCCCCACCCCTTCAACCCATGACAGAGCTCCTGCACATGTGTTACCCCTCTTCAAATAGTTCTGTAGGTCCTGGGGCATGAAGGCTATGTTCTTAGTCCTCACCTTCAAACTCTTCACAGCACTGGCAATGTTTTTTTCCTTCCCACTTTTATCAGCTTTGGGGCCCACTTGCTCACTTGTCCCTCTTCCTCCTCATGAGTGCAATGCCCTCTGAATTGAAATCTAAGGCCCCTTTTCCCTCCATCTTCAACCCTTTCTTCTACTACTTCCCTTGTCCCCAGTGCCTAAAAACAAGTGGCCAAATAAGCACAGAGAAGTAGAGCAGTGAGGAATTACTGAGAGATACTTAAAATATTTCATACGTCATTTAAAAAGAGAGGGAGGCACACCGAAATCAAACCCCTGTGTGCTCACCTTTACATATTGTTGGCCTTAGCTTGTAACTGCAAAGGAATCTGATTACACCTTCCTGTAGATGCAGACAATCATATGCAAGAACGATAACATATCTGCACATAATTACTTTCTTTCAAAGAGCACGTGAGAAGTTCATAACAGCTTTTCAAACACTTTGTTCAGAACAAACACACAGAATCACCTGGGGATGCCTGTTAGAAATACAGACAGATTTGGGGGTATTTCAAATAAACTGGATCTTCCTTTTTCCCAGATGAAAACTATTTACTCATATAAAAACTTTCTAACCAGTATTTGTATGCACTAAAAAAGACATAAAATCTTTTTAAACTTTTCACTGATTCTTTTTCTTTGTCCCAGGGTAAAAGATTACAAACAAAACACCACTACTTATTGCTTTGAAAGTAGGTGGGCATCTCTTTTTAAAACACCATTGTATAAGAGTGAAAAATGGAAAAAAACTATGAAAAATGGTTATTAAAAAAAGTTTCTGTCAACTTAATGTGTGAAATCTTGCGTTTATTTCTAAAGTCGCGTTTCAAGGATGATACATATTTGGTCAGGTTTTCAAACTCTGAGAAACAAAAAAAAAGAAATGGCTAATGTCCAATATGTTTCGTCATGGCTTTCAGCTTACTGGACAGTAAAGGTAGATACAGGAAGCACTGCAGGCTGTATTCTCGATCTACCATTCATCTCGGCCAAAGAGAAAGTATTTATTGATCTCAGCAGTACAGACTCAGCCTCCACTGGGCATTTGCTGTGACATATCTGAGATCTGAGAAAATGCTGGTAGGGTTCACAGAGGAGCCTCAGTGCACTTACACCACCAGATTTAGTCCAAAATTTGCACATCAACATGTCACACCACAGTGACAGATGAAATTGTTCAATATAATTAAAAATATATTTACATAAAGAAAGACCGTATTTTAATCTGCTTCTCAAACACATATTAAAAATAAACTGCAGGACTAGGTCACTGTATAAACAGATCAAGACCCAGTTGGGACACCTTAAATTGCTTCCCCAGCTTGTTTTCAACTACAGAGACTGACTGCAATTCTAAAACTTCCATACATTCACACTTGTAAACGTTTAGACAGGCTCATTACAGACTCTCACACGCTGTGCATCTGACTGTAAAGGGGCACTTCAGCATTTGCAAGGCACCGCGTTGCCCTGCGCTCTGGTCCTGCTCACTGCTCTGCGCGGCCAATTACACTGTGGAATTCCCTCCCATCAGGCATGAAGAAAATAATTCATCGCATTATGCTTGAGCATACCAGTATCTGGGTGGGCACTCTGATTTATTAAAAGAGTAACTATATGTAAGCATCAGAAAAGACTTTAACTACAGCTCCATGAAAGATCCTGTGCAGAGACCTCTTGAGGAGCTGTGGACAATACTCCCAAAAGGAAACCTGAGACCATCCTCGGAATTACAACATCATCCACTACAGCAAGGAAGCATAAAACAGCTCATTAGCAGCCCTATCGAGTGACAGACCTAAAGCCAGCTCCAAAGTTGCCCACACCTGTCTGCCTATAGCGCCTGCCAAAAAGCCAGATTCCACTGGGGAAAGAATCCTTGTCCCTCTTCTACATCTGGATCTCGCAACCCCAATATGCTCCGGGGAACCGCAAGTTCTAGAGCGGCAGGGTGCACAGCTAGGGAGAAAAGATGAGCAGATGCTGTAAGATCCCTCCCCCCAAATTAATAAATTCCACACTACTGTGTTTTGAATGTGAAAACCCAAACAGCCATTAAAAATATCTATCAGTTTTAAGTAGCACTATTTTAAGTAGCACAGTGGTATTTCTAGTACATCTTGTTCACTTCTAACCTGAAAATGCACAAGCCCTACTATTATCTCATTTACAGCAGGCACCCTGAGATGTTCCTTTGACAGACTAGGAGCAAACTGTATAAATAACACAATAGTTACTGTATAGTTTCACACTGAACTCCAATACCGCAGCAAAAAGCCTTAAGTATGATAAAGCTGAGCAGAACTCTTAAAAGCAAGCCAGAAAACCTATCTTTCCGTACCATCCTTCATGACGATCTGAACACTTCATTAGTCTCCCAGGACCTGTTTTCTAAAAACAGTGGGATTTTTTTAACATGCTTTATATACAGGCCTCAGGAATGATCTATCAAGAAATTTGGTAACGAATTAGGAGAAATTAAACTAACAACTGACACATACACACAAGTATCCGTCAGAGTTTCAGCAACTGATTTTTCCCAGACTACAAAGAGCACACCCACATCATACAACAATCCAGAGAAGATGGGAACAGCCTCAGGATAGAAACCAGACATTTTTATCCTTGTGGAAATCTTCTCTAATTTTAGCAAACTGCTAGATAAATTATGATAAATAGATGATTACACAACATGGTAGAAAGAGTAAGAGGAGAGAGGTGCATTTTTTTCCAGACAATTTAATAAGATATTTCACCTCTCTGTAATGGTGTCTTGGAAGTGTGAAAAAGGATCCTCTCTAATGCCAGAACTGTTTGTTTTCCTTCCTGATATAATTAGCATTATTACTATCAGAATTTACTGCACCTTTGCAGTAAAAGACATAAAACTAAATGCAACAGAGCTGTAGTGTTACACAGTTGTAATATGACCAGTACCCCAGACCCTACACAGCAGAAGAAATTAAACCAGCAGAAAATTAAAACTCCTCACTCTGCCAAAACACTGCAAGGCACCGTGCCAAGCCATTTGCGAGCCTATATAGAAGAATTTTTCAGAAGAAATTGGAATCTTACAAGAAGCAAAAGGTAGAAGAACCCCACCTGATTCCTCCCTAAATGATTCTTGCCCTTCCACTGCAAGAATATAAACCTATGGTTTATTAAACTAATTTTTAAGTTTTGATCCCAAATAATATTGCACCTAAACAGGTGAAGACACGTGAAAAGAAGACTGGGGGCTTCTGTGCTTGGGAGACAAAAGGGTTTCAGCACTGCCCAAGTTCCTTGATCATTTCACTGCAACTTCCCCATTGCATTCTCCATTAATTCTTAAAAGAAATGCATGGTTTTGATGTAAAGAAAAGGTGCATTAATACTGGAGGACCATTATTAGATTACAAAGACCTAACAGCAGTTTGAAGCACAATGAAGATCCCAAAAGGAAAGTCTGAACAGCAGCACCGGCATCCGGACACCCACTTGCTTCTGCACTGGCTGGCCACTGCAGCGAGCTGGTATGGGCTCAGCAGTTGGCACAGGCACCCTAACCTGCCGCTGCATCTTCCAAATTTTGGAACGAGACTGCATCAACAGGAGGCAGGGCAGAGCCTGGAGCAGGTTTAAGGAGGGAGACAGCTGACTTGGGAGCAGCACAGGAATTCGGTAATCTGAAGGGATGTGTTCCTGGCCAGCGTGAAGGGACCTGTGGCCCCAGCTGGAAGATGCAAGTGCTCAGAAGCCCGTTCAGTTATGTACTAAGTAGAGATTTATGTCGCAGTAACAAGTCACATATCATGGCAAAATGTGTGTGAGAGGAGTTCAAAAGGCTCCTCATTACACATAGGAGGGCAGTAACTAACAAGAATCTACTTTCTAGGTTTCCCCTCCCTGCCACGGCATTGAGACACTTTTTAACTATTTCCCACTCAGTGTTTTTTTGCCTTTTCGCTTAACAAACATGCAGAAATTTTAAGGAATCCCTCTGGGAAAGACTCTATTTAATAACAAATCTGCTAAGAGAAACCACCCGCAGTAGTTTTTTTAAGTTTAGTTACCTACCTTATGAACATAATAAAAGCCAGATCCATTACAAACAGCTGTGGGTTCTTCTGGCACTTGAAGGATGACATCTTTAAAGAAACCCCTGGCATCTGTAGCTGTAACCCCGTGTGGGAGAGCCCAGAGTTGTACCCAGCCGCTTGGTCACGCACACGGTCCAAAAGTTAATGCACCAGCTTCTGCCCTGCCATTGCTGAAGCAGAACATCAAAGCCCACTGACTGTTTGGGATAATAACTTAAATCCTAACTCATATCCCCCTTCAAAACAACACACACTAACCTGATTTTTTTTTTTTTAATATGTTATGCATAACCAGTGCTCAGCTGCACGGTAGATGGCACTAAATCTTCACTCGTCCCATTAGAGACCCTCCCGCCTCCCTCCAGAATTGAAAGAATTTGTGAATACATTTATGGCATTTTTCAACATACTGTCAGAGTAAACACCTGCTCAGCTACACTCGCCTTCCGCTTTCTCAGCAACCTTTTCCCTAGGTGTGCACACCTTTTATTTCACACATGGTTCATTCTCAGAGCTCTTTCATTATGGAAAAGCGATGGGATGTACACACAGTTTAGCACTATCAGATGAAGACTGGCTTATTTCTGTGTAATACAATCCAAAAACATATGAAACATAAAACAGAGGATTCTTAATTCCAGCTGTAAATGTGTTGACACATACAGGGTGATGAAGGGAAAAAACATACTTGGTGTTGCTGACAGCATGTCAAAGAGCATTACCAGAAAGAGAAACAAGCTGCAGCATGTGACTTGGATGACACTTTGGGACACAGAATTTTATCTCGATTTAGATTTTCCACTGCAGAAAAGCATCCTTTTCCTGCCAAGCCTTTGAAAAGCTCTAATCTCACTTAAGTTCTCAAATGCTCATCATTTAATCTCTTCTACCAAAGATGCCATTTCAAACCATAAAATGTTCCATGTCCCAGTTCTCAAAAGGTACATTTTCTAAATCATTTTACACCTATGGCTTTCAGCTCCTAGTAATTTACAAGACACATAAAGCCATAAAAATTGAGCTAAGAAAATGGTTTTCATAGAGGGTTTGACCAAGAACACCAACTGGTAGAAGTATTTTCAGTTCCCTGCCTGCTCCTTGGATCAGGCCCAAAATGAACAAAGTTTTGCTAGACCAGCTTTTTGATCAAGTTTACTGTTGGTTAAGTGGCCATAATTCCAGTGAAATTGTACCATTCACGCCAGTGAGAAGGGCAGCCCTTTAAGTGCCTTCTCTTCACACACTACCCAGCGTATGAATGAAGTTCATCTCCAAACATACTGTTACGCCTGGTTGTGTTTCAGAGACTTTCATAAAAAGCGGTGAGCAACCACAAAACAGTCTCTCTTTACATTGATGATACTAATTAAACCAGATTAATATTGTACTAACTTGTAACAGCACACAGAAATCTGTTTTATATCACGTCTTTCTGACGGACTGCATTCCAAAATAATTTTTGTGCCGGCTCTCACATTCCCAAAAGTGCCTTAAAAACCACCTTGCAACCATCTGTAGAAGTCTCATAACTTGCATCCAGCACTTGAGCACTGGCCCTCTGGGAATTTTGGGCTAGCATTCAAGATCAGTACCCTGGCATCTGCACAGGGCAGTGTGGAAGTGTGAAATCCTCGGGACGCAAAACCCCACCAGAAATGTTTCTGACCACGCTTCATTTATATGCAAGTCAGTCAAACCACTACTGCAGTTCCATTTCTCATGAGCAGCAGTTGAATTGCTTGCAAAAAGCAATCTGCCTGCAGCATTGCAATTGCCTCTGCGTTGCTCCAGGGTGTTGGGGCAGCGAAGACAGAGATTTACACCGCGTCTGGCAAACAATACTGCCCTTGTGCCCTCTCTGTTCCAGCGTGGGACTTGCATGCAGTGAGCGAAAGTGCTTACAAACAATACAACTTCTCTTCAACTGAAAAATGTTGTAGATTCATTTATCTTGTAATTTTGAAGTACTCTGTATACGTATTTGACCTTTTCTACTTTTTAGAAGACCCATGAAGGGAGGCCTAGCAGCCATTTACTGCAGAAACAGAAGGGAAAGAAAAAGTTATATATTAACACTAGAATATTAGATGCCATGCAGATGAGCTGGTTGCAATGTAGTATCTGGTCAAGTCTGATTTGCTTGAACCTAGGAAAAAAGCTAAGAGAAAATTATTCAGTGACAGGGAAAATCTGAACATTTTGACAACACACCTGACAACAGCCAGGGCAAAAACTGCTGAAGTTCTTGTTACAAGAAGTCTATCTTTGGTGCAGTGGAAGGGCTGGGGCCCCTTAAAGTTGGTATCAGTAGTAGGCATGCAGATAAAGTGAGCTCTAGAAATGATCTATATAGACAAAGTTTTAAATACTGGAAGTTATTTTATGGGCGGGGGTGTTATTAATGCTTTTCAATGTACACAAAAATAAGCAACTGAAATTAGGACAAATACCTCTTAGAAACTGTAGAAATGGAATACAAATGAAAAATCCCTGTGATGAAATATACACAGATACATGGACGTCTTTATGTAACTATAAGCAACTACAGATGTAATACACACACTAAGAGACACATACACAGAAAACATTAAGGAGGCTACATTCCCAAAATAATCTTTTTGACTTGGGGTAGCTTCAGGCCACACAGCACTGGCTACCTTGGTCCTCCTAGATAACTTCATCCATTTTGAGGGGCAACGCTTTGTAAAACTGTGATGTTCTCTGAAGGTCAGGGGACTTGCACTTTCACCATCTAATCCTGCCCAACTTACCATCTAAGCCACTCATTACCACTGTGGTAGATAGATACCCATGCCTTCTTTTCTTCCTTTAAATGTTCGTAGCATTGTCAAAAGAAGAAAGAGGAAGAGCTTGCTTGAAGCCTACAAATTAAGTCCTTATTAAGAAGGGGGATGTGCAAAAGATCTCAATGTTTTCAAGAAGCCTAACAAGAACATGGAGGTTGTACCTGTGAAAGGTCTCAGAGCTCTGAAATAAAGCTTACTTGTTTGGTCTACCAATAGCAAATGTGTCACCTCCCAGTCCCTGGGCAAAGCCCACTGGCTTCACACTGATTCACAACATCTACGTACTCAACAAAAGCACAAGCTCCTCTACACCATTGGAGCAATTTCATCGGAAGACTCCCATTCAGCTGAATGTAACTTGCTTTAGGTGAAGCACAGATGAACCTTGCTAATTGTGCGCTGATGTTTCACAGCTTATGAACACATAAGGGTATGTGTCCGTTATGTTCATTAAGGGTAAGAATCAGAGACTGAGGCAACAGAGGGAACCTTGTGGTTGGCGGCTATTATAGGTCGCCCTATCAAGGGGAGCCTACTGATGAAACTACCTTGCTCCAGCTACAGGAGGCACTGTGCTTGCAGGCTCTCATCCTGCTGAGGGACTTCAACCACCCAGACATCTGCTGGAAAAGTAGCACGGCGAGTTATAGGCAATCCAGAAGACTCCTGGAATGCATGGAGGATAACTTCTTAAGCCAGGTAATAGACAGCCCTACCAAGTGGGATATGAGACTGGACCTGCTGGTCACCAGTGCAAGCGAGCTAATTGGTTACATCAAGATTCGAGGCAGCCTGGGCTGCAGGGATGCATGCTCTGCTGGAGTTCGCAGTCCTGAGGGATATGGGGCAGGCAAAGAGTAAAGTCAGGACCCTGAATTTTAGAAAAGCAAGCTTACAGCTCTTCAGAGGTTAGTCAACAAGACCCCCTGGGAAACTGCTCTCAGGGACAAGGGAGCAGAACAGAGCTGGCAGATCTTTAAGGACACTTTCCATAGAGCACAAGAGCTCTCGATGCCCAGGTGTAAGAAATTAGGAAAGGAAGGCAAGAGACCAGCATGGCTGAGTGGAGACCTGCTGGTCAAACTAAAGGGCAGTGGAAGCAAGGACAGGTATCCTGGGAAGAGCATAGGGACACTGCCCGGTTGTGTAGGGATGGGGTCAGGAAGGCCAAGGTGCAGCTGGAGCTGAACTTGGCAAGGGACGCAAAGAAGAATAATAAAAAGGTCTTCTACAGGTATGTCAGCCAGAAAAGTAAGGTCAAAGAAAGGGTACTCCTCCCAGGGAACACGACTGGCAAACTGGTAACAACAAGTGAGGAGAAGGTTGAGTTACTCAACAACTTCTTTGCCTCAGTCTTGATTGGCAATCTCTATTCCCACACCTCTTGAGTGAATGGACCACAAGATGGGGACTACAGGAGCAAAGTCCCTCCCACTGTAAGAGAAGATCAGGTTTCTGACCATCTGAGGAACCTGGACATGCACAAGTCTATGGGACCTGATGAGATGCATCCCAGAGTCCTGAGGGGACAAAGCCACTCTCCATGATATCTGAAACATCATGGCAGGCAGGTGAAGTCCCTGGTGACTGGAAAAAGGGAAACAGTGCACCCATTTTTAAAAAGGCTAGAAAGGAGGACCCTGGGAACTACCAACCTATCAGCCGCACCTCTGTGCCTGGGAAAATCATGGAACAGATCCTCCTGGAAGCTATGCCAAGGCACATGGAGGACAAGGAGGTGATTAAAGACAGCCAGCATGGCTTTACCAAGGGCAAGTCCTGCCTGACCAACCTGGCGGCCTTCTATGATGGAGTGACTACATCAGTGGACAAGGGAAGAACTACCAATGTCATGTATCTAGACTTCTGTAAGGCGTTTGATAAGGTCCCCCACAACAACCTTCCCTCTAAATTGGAGAGATATGGATTTGATGGGTGGACTGTTCAGTGGATGAGGAATTGGTTGGATGGTCACATCCAAAGGGTAGGGGTCAACAGCTTGATGGAGATCAGTGACAAGTGGTGTCAGTCAGGGGTCCGTATTGGGACCAGTACTCTTTAATATCTTCATCAATGACATAGTGGGATCAAGTGCACCCTCAGCAAGTCTGCAGACGACACCAAGCTGAGCGGTGCGGTTGACATACCTGATGGATGGGGTGCCATCCAGAGGGACCTGGACAAGCTTGAGAAATGGGCCCATGTGAACCTCGTGAGGTTCAGCAAGGCCAAGTGCAGGGTTTTGCACCCTGGGTCAGAGCAACCCCGGTATAAGTACAGGCTGGGGGGTGAAAGGATTGAGAGCAACCCCCAAGCCAATAAGTACTTGGGGGCACTGGTGGATAAAAAGCTGGACATGAGCCAGCAATGTGTGCTCACAGCCCAGAAGGCCAACCGTGTCCTGGGCTGCACCCAAAGCAGCATGGCCAGCAGGTTGAGGGAGGTGATTCTGCCTCTCTGCTCTGGTGAGACCCCACTTGCAGTGCTGCGTCCAGCTCTGGAGCCCTCAGCACAGGAAAGACATGGACCTGTTGGAGAGTGTCCAGAGGAGGCCACAAAAATGATCAGCGGGATGGGACACCTCTCCTATGAAGAAAGGCTGAGAGAGTTGATGTTGTTCGGCCTGGAGAACAGAGGGCTCCAGGGAGGCCTTCTTGCAGCCTTCCACAACTTAAAGCGGGCTTCTAAGGAAGATGGGGACAGGCTTTTTAGCAGGGCCTGTAGCGATAGGACAAGGGATAATGGTTTTAAACTGAAAGAGGACAGATTTAGACTAGACATAAGGAAAAAAAAATTCACAATGAGGGTGGTGAAACCCTGGCACAGGTTGCCCAGAGAGGTGGTAGATGCCCCATCCCTGGAAACATTCAAGGTCAGGTTGGACGGGGCTCTGAGCAACCTGATCTGGTTGAAGATGTCCCTGCTCACTGCAGAGGGGTTGGACCAGATGACCTTTAAAGGTCCCTTCCAACCCGAACTATTCTATGATTCTATATCTCCCTTCCCAAATGCTGAACTGAACACCCTAACAGGCCCACAGACTTAAGATTTCATTGTCAAATTTTTATAAAAACCCCTCAAAAGACATTCCAGTATCTTCAAAGTGGCATTACCACTCATGTTTAGAGCTGAAAACTTACCAAAGAAAAAGACTGAAATACACTTTAATTAAAAAATTTTAAAAGTCGTGTGGTTATTCGCTTACCCACTAATTCTTCCAGGCCACTGAAGCATGTGTTTAATGTTCAGTGGGCTACTGTTGGGTTTAAGCCTGTGGAGGAACTCAAATAACCCCTTCTGTTGCTTCCAGTATAAGCAATACTGAAATTCTTTGGTAGATTTAGGCCCTGGTCACTACAAGTCAATGAAGCTCTGTAGTATGGTATTATATTTACACATTTACTCCAGAGTAGCATTTGCTCCACCCTTACTGTAGGATAAAGTGTTCAGGAAAAGAAAGCAAAAATCCTAGCGGTGACATGTACACACTCTCACTTTAGAGGAGCTAATCTTCCAGAATGAGCAAAATGAGCTAGATAAGCATCTCTCCACACTCCATTGAGTTATGAGCCTCCTCCATATCACAGACAACATGCAACAGCTGAGTCGTACACGGTATTTATGTGACATCCACTTGTCCAATACAAATGCCCTTACAGAACCTGAAGATCTTCAGCCCGAGAGGAAACTATGGACAAGTCTCTGATACTGCGACAGTGAACAGACAAGATCCAGACAGACTCACAGACTTGTGACCTTTGTAATTACACCCCATCGTGGGCAGCTCGCTAGTGTGTGGACAACCCTATTTATGGCAACAACAAATCACTACAAGGTAGCCGCTGTCTCGGAGCCTGGCACACCTGAACCGTCAAATATTTCAGCATTCCTCACCTGGTGCTAGTTTTGCTCTAGGCCAGACAGACAAATCAGGGTCAACCCCAGGCTGTGTTGGTTTTAGTTCTGACACGGGTATGGGCAACACAAAAGGATACAATGCCACGGCATGAGGAGCCAGTACTCAGTGCTGGCCACTGGTGATCAAGCTGTTCCCATGACTCCAAAAGGAACAGAAATGGGATTTTAGCAAAAATCTTTGCTCATGCAAAGAAGCAGCAAAGCAGTTGGGGACGATGAGAGATTTATATCACTTTTTAGCACTTCTCCCTTTCTAATCCTTTCACTGCCTCCCTGCTGGATAAACGCAATTCAAGTTTCCTCTCTCCACCTTGTTCAAGCTCTTCATCCTTTTGCAAGCGTTGGGTCAATCCTGACCCTCTGCCTTTTCCACTCCTTCTCTCATAATGCCGCACAAAACCACAGTTTTGTAAAGTTCAGGGCTGGACACGCCACTGGGTCACTCTGCATTACCCTGTGTGCCACAGCCTGGGATGCTTCACCCAGCCATCCCGGTAACATGCATCTGCCTGAAAGCAAGACTTCCTGCAAAACACCACCGTCTTGATCTGGGTTAGTCAAGAGAGGGAGAATTGATTGGGTTTGTCTACTTTTGATATGTTGCACTGGCTAATTGCCCTTACTATTAAAATGGAATTTTATTCCAATTTAAATATCTGTTTCTGAACTTGCTACTTTGGATTTGGCATTAAAACATGTTAACAAGAACCCAGCTTGCTACACAACCTGAGGTTACAGTCCTGTTGTTATTAAAAACTGCAGCGATCTTTATGCCTCTAGTGAACAGCATCTAGATTTACTCCAAACTGTTGGTGAAAATGCTGAATAAGGCTGTTTCCACATCTCTACGGTATCACACTGAAAAGACCCCTATTTGAAGGAAATTCACTACTGCCAATGGTTCTCAAGCATTTCTTTAAATTTTGGGGTTTTAATCCAGTTAGGAGTTGCTGTACTGATAATGTGGGTTTTTTCCTAAAAATCAAGACTGAGACGTATGAAGAAAAATACCTTGCAAACATGAAATCTTATTATCTATTTATCTACCTTTATCAAACAAAACTAAAAATCTTAAATAAAAAAATATGCAGCAAACTCCTTTTAACAGAAGATTATGCTGACTGAAATAATTATACTTCTACCCTCTAAGGTTTTGTTGTTTTAGTTTTTGTCAGTTGTACTGACCTTAAAAATTCCTGTAACATTGTCCATTACCCGTATCGCACTAACTACACTACCGCTACGCAGACCACCCCAGTCATAATTTTTCAATGGTTAGTCCTTCACCAGTCTGGATTTATTCCCATATTCCATGATTTTTTAAACTCTCAGGACAATAATCTCAGCGAACTTCTGTTCTTCAGTGCAGCTAACCAGATGGGCTGATTTTTAGTGCAGTTCTACTAGGATAAACATTACCATATCCTCATTAAATAGTTGACTTCAGAGAATTTTATCCACCTCATTCAATACCACTAGGTTATCCTGCTCTTTTCCAAATAGAAAATGAAGTATTTATTAGAAAGTGAGGTATTTATTGAACAGTTCTGACTTTTTTTACATCAATTCTGGCCCCTTTACCAGTCTATCTGTTACTGGGTCTCCTTCCTTTCTAGCGTCATTCTCCTGAAACATTTATATTCTTTCATTAATCATGGATTTTCTTCTTTTGTTTTTAACTTCCTAGCCAGGATGCCCCCGTTCATTTTTTGGTTATTGAGTGGGAGGAATGCAATAGATATTTTGCAAGTGCTTCTTAACAAAATCCCAACTTATACACTTCTAATTTTTTCTTCTCGACCAACTTTGCTCTAAGATTTTCTGCAGTGATGAAATTCAGCCGTTCCAAAACACCAAATCAGCACGTTACCCATATCGAAGAGGCATATGCCTCTTCGATGGGAAGTAGGTCGTGTTCACTGGTCCCTAGGCAACCGCCAAATCTCACTCACTTGATCAACTCATCTGCATCCCTGTTCATGACATCTGAAATGGACGCAACTGGTATTGTGTGCTGTGTTTTTTCTACTAAAAGATTATTGTCTGTTTTTAGCAACGCTAAGCATGCTAGTGTTGGTTGCATCAGATGTCGGGTATATTGAATGGCCCATTTTTAAATATTGCATATCCGTTTTCCTTTTCCTCCCACATTGCCATGCATCAGACTAGTTCCCACCGGTCTCTGGTTTTATTTAATGGATTCTTTTCCAGAACTTGGTTATCAAATTAATCCTTATGCAGTCAAAACTCACTGGATAAAAGTTACTCATTAATTCTTTCATACTATAACATATAGCATTGTTTCTTTCATTATGTTCATCCTTTCTAAGATTATGGATGACCACATGAGCAGAGAGGGAAGTTGCAGAGTACACCCCGTAGCAAACTGCATTGCACCAGACACATATGAACAAGCAGTGCAACTGAAAGTATGAGAAATGAATGGGCACCATATAGCAAGGCAAGGACCAGAAAGCATGATGAGAGAGGCCTAGCCTTGGCAGATGTAAATTTGCTTCCATCAGGGGTGGGTAAGCTTCCTTGCAAGAGTTGCATTTAGTGCTCAATGCCACC